>NC_059201.1:13023156-13288156 GCF_020615455.1 Coregonus clupeaformis | reverse complement strand
AGGTCCAGTGTTGGATAGCCATAGCCAGCTAGCTATGAATCTATGCAGCCTACTCAATCACTTTTTATAGCTACTGTTTACAGGCCTCCTGGGCCATATACAGCGTTCCTCTCTGAGTTTCCTGAATTCCTATCAGACCTTGTAGTCATAGCAGATCATATTCTAATTTTTGGTGATTTTAATATTCACATGGAGAAGTCCACAGACCCACTCCAAAAGTCTTTCGGAGCCATTATCGACTCAGTGGGTTTTGTCCAACATGTCTCTGGACCTACTCACTGCCACAGTCATACTCTGGACCTAGTTTTGTCCCATGGAATAAATGTTGTAGATCTTAATGTTTTTCCACAAAATCCTGGACTATCGGACCACCATTTTATTACGTTTGCAATCGCAACAAATAATCTGCTCAGACCCCAACCAAGGAGCATCAAAAGTCGTGCTATAAATTCTCAGACAACACAAAAATTCATTGATGCCCTTCCAGACTCCTTCTGCCTACCCAAGGACGTCAGAGGACAAAAATCAGTTAACCACTTAACTGAGGAACTCAATTTAACCTTGCGCAATACCCTAGATGCAGTTGCACCCCTAAAAACGAAAAACATTTGTCATAAGAAACTAGCTCCCTGGTATACAGAAAATACCCGAGCTTTGAAGCAAGCTTCCAGGAAATTGGAACGAAATGGCGCCACACCAAACTGGAAGTCTTCCGACTAGCTTGGAAAGACAGTACCGTGCAGTACCGAAGAGCCCTCACTGCTGCTCGATCATCCTACTTTTCCAAATTAATCGAGGAAAATAAGAACAATCCAAAATTTATTTTGATACTGTTGCAAAGCTAACTAAAAGCAGCATTCCCCAAGAGAGGATGGTTTTCACTTC
This sequence comes from Coregonus clupeaformis, assembly GCF_020615455.1. Taxonomy (NCBI): domain Eukaryota; kingdom Metazoa; phylum Chordata; class Actinopteri; order Salmoniformes; family Salmonidae; genus Coregonus; species Coregonus clupeaformis. The sequence continues at coordinate 13,287,271 of NC_059201.1, read as the reverse complement.
AGCAGTGATAAATTCATGAACTTCTTTGAGGAAAAGATCATGACCATTAGAAAGCAAATTACGGACTCCTCTTTGAATCTGCGTATTCCTCCAGGGCTTAGCTGTCCTGGATCTGCGCAGATCTGCGAGGGCCTGGGATCGGGAGAGACACTTAAGTGTTTTAGTACTATATCTCTTGACACAATGATGAAAATAATCATGGCCTCTAAACCTTCAAGCTGCATACTGGATCCTATTCCCTACTAAACTGCTGAAGGAGCTGCTTCCTGTGCTTGGCCCTCCTATGTTGAACATAATAAACAGCTCTCTATCCACCGGATGTGTACCAAACTCACTAAAAGTGGCAGTGATAAAGCCTCTCTTGAAAAGCCAAACCTTGACCCGAAAATATAAACAAAACTATCGGCCTATATCGAATCTTCCATTCCTCTCAAAATTTTAGAAAAAGCTGTTGCGCAGCAACTCACTGCCTTTCTGAAGACAAACAATGTATACGAAATGCTTCAGTCTGGTTTTAGACCCCATCATAGCACTGAGACTGCACTTGTGAAGGTGGTAAATGACCTTTTAATGGCGTCAGACCGAGGCTCTGCATCTGTCCTCGTGCTACTAGACCTTAGTGCTGCCTTTGACACCATCGATCACCACATTCTTTTGGAGAGACTGGAAACCCAAATTGGTCTACACGGACAAGTTCTGGCCTGGTTTAGATCCTACCTGTCGGAAAGATATCAGTTTGTCTCTGTGAATGGTCTGTCCTCCGACAAATCAACTGTACATTTCGGTGTTCCTCAAGGTTCCGTTTTAGGACCACTATTGTTTTCACTATATATTTTACCTCTTGGGGATGTTATTCAAAACATAATGTTAACTTTCACTGCTATGCGGATGACACACAGCTGTACATTTCAATGAAGCATGGTGAAGCCCCAAAATTGCCTTCGCTAGAAGCCTGTGTTTCAGACATAAGGAAGTGGATGGCTGAAAACTTTTTACTTTTAAACTCGGACAAAACAGAGATGCTTGTTCTAGGTCCCAAGAAACAAAGAGATCTTCTGTTAAATCTGACAATTCATCTTGATGGTTGTAAAGTCGTCTCAAATAAAACTGTGAAGGACCTAGGCGTTACTCTTGACCCTGATCTCTCTTTTGACGAACATATCAAGACTGTTTCAAGGACAGCTTTTTTCCATCTACGTAACATTGCAAAAATCAGAAATTTTCTGTCCAAAAATGATGCAGAAAAATTAATCCATGCATTTGTTACTTCTAGATTAGACTACTGCAATGCTCTATTTTCCGGCTACCCGGATAAAGCACTAAATAAACTTCAGTTAGTGCTAAATACGGCTGCTAGAATCCTGACTAGAACCAAGAAATTTGATCATATTACTCCAGTGCTAGCTTCCCTACACTGGCTTCCTGTTAAGGCAAGGGCTGATTTCAAGGTTTTACTGTTAACCTATAAAGCGTTACATGGGCTTGCTCACCTATCTTTCCGAGTTGGTCCTGCCGTACATACCAATACGTACGCTACGGTCACAAGACGCAGGCCTCCTAATTGTCCCTAGAATTTCTAAGCAAACAGCGGGAGGCAGGGCTTTCTCCTATAGATCTCCATTTTTATGGAACAGTCTGCCTACCCATGTGAGAGACGCAGACTCGGTCTCAACCTTTAAGTCTTTACTGAAGACTTATCTCTTCAGTAGGTCATATGATTGAGTGTAGTCTGGCCCAGGAGTGTGAAGGTGAACGGAAAGGCTGGAGCAACGAACAGCCCTTGCTGTCTCTGCCGGGCCGGTTCCCCTCTCCACTGGGGTTCTCTGCCTCTAACCCTGTTGCAGGGGCTGAGTCACTGGCTTGCTGGTGCTCTTTCATGCCGTCCCCTGGGAGGGGTGCGTCACTTGAGTGGGTTGAGTTACTGACGTGATCTTCCTGTCTGGGTTGGCGCCCCCCTTGGTTTGTGCTGTGGTGGAGACCTCTGTGGGCTATACTCGGCCTTGTCTCAGGATTGTAAGTTGGTGGTTGGGGATATCCCTCTAGTGGTGCGGGGCTGTGCTTTGGCGGAGTGGGTGGGGTTATATCCTTCCTGTTTGGCCCTGTCCGGGGTTTCTTCGGATGGGGCCACAGTGTCTCCGGACCGCTCCTGTCTCAGCCTCCAGTATTTATGCTGCAGTAGTTTATGTGTCGGGGGCTGGGGTTAGTTGGTTATACCTGGAGTACTTCTCCTGTCTTATCCAGTGTCCTGTGTGAATTTAAGTATGCTCTCTCTAATTCTCTCGTTCTCTCTTTCTCTCTGAGAACCTGAGCCCTAGGACCATACGTCAGGACTACCGGGCATGATGACACCTTGCTGTCCCCAGTCCGCCTGGCCTTGCTGCTATTCCAGTTTCAACTGTTCTGCCTGCGGCTACGAAACCCCTACCTGTCCCAGACCTGCTGTTTTCAACTCTAAATGATCGGCTATGAAAAGCCAACTGAGAGACCTGAGCCCCTAGGACCATACGTCGGGACTACCGGCCGTGGTGACTCCTTGCTGTCCCCAGTCCGCCTGGCCTTGCTGCTATTCCAGTTTAAACTGTTCTGCCTGCGGTTATGGAACCCCTACCTGTCCCAGACCTGCTGTTTTAAACTCTAATGATCGGCTATGAAAAAGCCAACTGAGATTTATTCCTGATTATTATTTGACCATGCTTGTCACTTATGAACATTTTTGAACATCTTGGCATGGTTCTGTTATAATCTCCACCCGGCACAGCCAGAAGAGGACTGGCCACCCCTCATAGCCTGGTTCCTCTCTAGGTTTCTTCCTAGGTTTTGCCTTTCTAGGAGTTTTTCCTAGCCACCGTGCTTCTACACCTGCATTATTAGCTGTTTGGGGTTTTAGGCTGGGTTTCTGTACAGCACTTCGAGATATTAGCTGATGTAAGAAGGGCTATATAAAATAAAATTGATTGATTGATTGATGATTGATAAAGCTTAAATGAATCAAATACCATTCCCTCTCTGTTTGAGCGGGTATTTGAGTAGGCTAAACTAGCTAGCTGCATTCGCTAACTGAGTGAAAGTGAAGAAAATACAACAAAATATAGCCAGCTCTCTCTCTCTCTCTCTTGCGTGTCCTTGATTTATAAATAAATGAATTTGTTCAAAACTGTTCAACTATTGTCTTTATCTCACTTTGAGTCAAATCCTCACCACATTTTATGCACTGCAGTGCTACCTAGCTGTAGTTCATGCTTTCAGGACATGTCAGTTACACCATGGTGCTACCATACAGAGTGCTGTTAAGGCTGATGTAGACCTTCAAATCAAATCAAATTGTATTTGTCACATGCGCCGAATAAAACAGGTGTAGACCTTACAGTGAAATGCTTATTTACAAGCCCTTAACCAACAATGCAGTTTTAAGAAAGAATAAAAAAAGAAATAAAAGTAACTAATAATAAAAACACAACAGTAAAAATAACCATTTTGCAAAACATTGTGTTTTAATCAATTATTTGTTGACGTGAATATATTTAGTATACAGTGGGGGAAAAAGTATTTAGTCAGCCACCAATTGTGCAAGTTCTCCCCCTTAAAAAGATGAGAGAGGCCTGTAATTTTCATCATAGGTACACGTCAACTATGACAGACAAAATTAGAAAAAAAAATCCAGAAAATCACATTGTAGGATTTTTAATGAATTTATTTGCAAATTATGGTGGAAAATAAGTATTTGGTCAATAACAAAAGTTTCTCAATAATTTGTTATATACCATTTGTTGGCAATGACACAGGTCAAACGTTTTCTGTAAGTCTTCACAAGGTTTTCACACACTGTTGCTGGTATTTTGGCCCATTCCTCCACGCAGATCTCCTCTAGAGCAGTGATGTTTTGGGGCTGTCGCTGGGCAACACAGACTTTCAACTCCCCTCCAAAGATTTTCTATGGGGTTGAGATCTGGAGACTGGCTAGGCCACTCCAGGACCTTGAAATGCTTCTCTACGAAGCCACTCCTTCGTTGTCCGGGCTGTGTGTTTGGGATCATTGTCATGCTGAAAGACCCAGCCACGTTTCATCTTCAATGCCCTTGCTGATGGAAGGAGGTTTTCACTCAAAATCTCACGATACATGGCCCCATTCATTCTTTCCTTTACACGGATCAGTCGTCCTGGTCCCTTTGCAGAAAAACAGCCTCAAAGCATGATGTTTCCACCCCCATGCTTCACAGTAGGTATGGTGTTCTTTGGATGCAACTCAGCATTCTTTGTCCTCCAAACACGACGAGTTGAGTTTTTACCAAAAAGTTATATTTTGGTTTCATCTGACCATATGACATTCTCCCAATCCTCTTCTGGATCATCCAAATGCACTCTAGCAAACTTCAGACGGGCCTGGACATGTACTGGCTTAAGCAGGGGGACACGTCTGGCACTGCAGGATTTAAGTCCCTGGCGGTGTAGTGTGTTACTGATGGTAGGCTTTGTTACTTTGGTCCCAGCTCTCTGCAGGTCATTCACTAGGTCCCCCTGTGTGGTTCTGGGATTTTTCCTCACCGTTCTTGTGATCATTTTGACCCCACGGGGTGAGATCTTGCGTGGTGCCCCAGATCGAGGGAGATTATCAGTGGTCTTGTATGTCTTCCATTTCCTAATAATTGCTCCCACAGTTGATTTCTTCAAACCAAGCTGCTTACCTATTGCAGATTCAGTCTTCCCAGCCTGGTGCAGGTCTACAATTTTGTTTCTGGTGTCCTTTGACAGCTCTTTGGTCTTGGCTATAGTGGAGTTTGGAGTGTGACTGTTTGAGGTTGTGGACAGGTGTCTTTTATACTGATAACAAGTTCAAACAGGTGCCATTAATACAGGTAACGAGTGGAGGACAGAGGAGCCTCTTAAAGAAGAAGTTACAGGTCTGTGAGAGCCAGAAATCTTGCTTGTTTGTAGGTGACCAAATACTTATTTTCCACCATAATTTGCAAATAAATTCATTAAAATCCTACAATGTGATTTTCTGGATTTTTTTTCTCAATTTGTCTGTCATAGTTGACGTGTACCTATGATGAAAATTACAGGCCTCTCTCATCTTTTTAAGTGGTAGAACTTGCACAATTGGTGGCTGACTAAATACTTTTTTTCCCCACTGTAGTTTTATCTAAAAAGGATAACTTTTTAAATGTTTCACTATTTTTATTTTTATGAAATTCACTGAGGAGAATGGTCCTCCCCTTCCTCTTCTGAGGAGCCTCCACTGGTCCAATCACACCACCACCTTGGTGAAGAAGGCGCAGCAGCGCCTCTTCAACCTCAGGCGCCTGAAGAAATTCTGCATGGGCGCTCGGATCCTAAAGAAGTTCTACAGCTGCACCATTGAGAGCATCTTGACCGGCTGCATCACCGCCTGGTACGGTGACTACACCACCCTCAACCCGAAGGCTCTACAGAGGGTGGTGCGAACGGCCCAATACATCACTGGGGGCGGGGTCCCTGCCCTCCAGGACATCTACACCAGGCGGTGTCTGAGGAAGGCCGGTGTCTGAGGAAGCAGTATCGGGGTATCGGGTCTCGGATCAACAGGCTCCAAGACAGCTTCTACGACGAGGCTATCAGACTGCTGAAAAGCTCAACCTAGCTGTCTCCCTGCACAGACCTGCACCTTAGAGACTATCTGCACCTTAGGAATGATTTACACTGACTACCCACACATCCAACCCTTACACACAAACTTACACACAAACACACACAAGCACACGCAAACACACTCAGAACCCGTGCACACACACGCTCACACACACACACAGTCAACGCTGCTGTTCTAATATAGACTATTGATTCTAATACCCACTTTATATATGTAACTCCAGTGTAAATCCAGTCCGTTATTACTACGCATACTACCTCTTCTATTACTTCTACTAATTATTATTTTAATTTTCTTATTTTTAGCTTGACACTTCATTGTTATTAATGATGAATGTACTGCATTGCTGAGGGAGCTAACACATCAAGCATTTCACTGCACCTTTTATACCTGCTGTAAACTGTGTATGTGACGAATACATTTGATTTGCTCTGTGTGTCCACTGCAGCCAGAGAAACTGTCAACTGAAGGCTCTAGACCAGGCTTCCCAAACTGAAGGTTCTAGACCAGGCTTCCCAAACTGAAGGCTCTAGACCAGGCTTCCCAAACTGAAGGCTCTAGACCAGGCTTCCCAAACTGAAGGCTCTAGACCAGGCTTCCCAAACTGAAGGCTCTAGACCAGGCTTCCCAAACTGAAGGCTCTAGACCAGGCTTCCCAAACTGAAGGCTCTAGACCAGGCTTCCCAAACTGAAGGCTCTAGACCAGGCTTCCCAAACTGAAGGTGAATTTATTTTGTATTGTTGGACATAAAAGACTGTAAAACACCAGCAAATCAGCTCCAAGTGACTGTAATTGGGGGAAATCTATTCCAAAGTATTCCCACGCATAATAGAGACAATGGCTGGACCTCTTTAAGGGAATGTAGATCACATCATTACACTCTTTTTGTTTACAAAGCCCTGCTCCAAATATGTGATCGTAAACAAATGTAAGCCAGGTTTGAAATGATTATGTTTTAGTCAAATTTGATACAGTGCATTCGGGAAATATTCAGAGCCCTTTACTTTTTCCACATTATGTTACAGCATTTTTCTAAAATGGATTAAATACTTTCATCAATCTACACACAATACCCCATAATGACAAAGCAAAAACAGGTTTAAAAAAATGGAAATATCATATTTACATAACTATTCAGACCCTTTACTCAGGACTTTGTTGAAGCACCTTTAGCAGCAATTACAGCCTCACGTCTTCTTGGGTATGACGCTACAAGCTTGGCACACCTGTACTTGGGGAGTTTCTCCCATTCTTCTCTGCAGATCCTCTCAAGCTCTGTCAGGTTGGATGGGGAGTGTTGCTGCACAGCTATTTTCAGGTCTCTCCAGAGATGTGCGATCGAGTTCAAGTCCGGGCACTGGCTGGGCCACTCAAAGACATTCAGAGACTTGTCCCGAAGCCACTCCTGCGTTGTCTTGGCTGTGTGCTTAGGGTTGTTGTCCTGTTGGAAGGTGAACCTTCGCCCCCAGTCTGAGGTCCTGAGCGCTCTGGAGACTGTTTTCATCAAGGATCTCTCTGTACTTTGCTCCGTTCATCTTTCCCTTGATCCTGACTAGTCTCCCAATCCCTGCCGCTGAACAACATCCCCACAGCATGATGCTGCCACCACCATGCTTCACCGTAGGGATGGTGCCGGTTTCCTCCAGACGTGACACTTGACATTCTGGCCAAAGAGTTCAAGCTTTGTTTCATCAGATCAGATAATCTTGTTTCTCATGGTCTGAGAGTCCTTTAGGTGCCTTTTGGCAAACTCCAAGCGGGCTGTCATGTGCCTTTTACTAAAAACCTGTTTTCGCTTTGTCATTATGGTGTATGAGGGAATTTTTTTAATTTAATCCATTTTAGAATAAGGCACAACATGTGGATAAAGGGAAGGGTTCTGAATACTTTCCGAATGCACTGTATCCGTTTGTGCTTCTTGCAGTCAATTTGCAGTCATTATTCGTAATTATGTTCTGGCCCCCTGACCATCCGCTCAAGAAGAAATCGGCCCACGGCTGAATCTAGTTGATGATCCCTGCTCTATACGTTACTGCAGTGAGATAATTTACTTGGGTAAAATTTCCTCAAGCCTTAAATAATGTAATTAATCTGGAATTAATCTGTTCAGTTAATTCTAATCAAGCCTAATGCTGCCAAAAAACAAAAACAGCTAAAGTTGTGTCAATCAAATATGCAGATCAAGTAAAACTTCCATTCTCTTAGAAATCTCATCTGAACATTTTGAAGGTCTTCACAATGGTAGCCCACACTATCACAGAAGACATCTCTGTCTCCCTGATGACTGTGATGTCACGTCTCCCTATAGGGGGTCGTGGTCCTCCCACGAGGTACCATAGAGCACTGCAGCCCTGTGAATCATCTACCTACTAAAAGGCAATCAGATACATGTCCGTCTGTGGGAGGAAACGCACACACACATTGATTTACCTGTCCTCCACAGAGACAGAGTAAGCTGTGGAAATATGAGTCTGAGTGTAATCCAAGAAATGTACGGTCTCTGGGAGAATGTATGGTGTCCTCGCGGCCAGGCCAGGACCACATTAAAAGGCTGCTATAATTGGCAGAGAGAAGGGTAGGGGGGGTGAGAGAGAGACAGAGAGAGAGAGAGAGATCCAGAAAAGAGCCGTTAAATTCTATAACCACTTAAAAGGAAGCGATTCCCAAAACTTCCATAACAAAGCCATCACCTACAGAGAGATGAACTTGGAGAAGAGTCCCCTAAGTAAGCTGGTCCTGGGGCTCTGTTCACAAACACAAACAGACCCCACAGAGCCCCAGGACAACAACAACAACAACACAATTAGACCCAATCATGAGAAAACAAAAGAGAATTACTTGACACATTGGAAAGAACAAACAAAAAAACAGAGCAAACTAGAATGCTATTTGGCCCTAAACAGAGAGTACACAGTGGCAGAATACCTGACCACTGTGACTGACCCAAACTTAAGGAAAGCTTTGACTATGTACAGACTCGGTGAGCATAGCCTTGCTATTGAGAAAGGCCGCCGTAGGCAGACCTGGCTCTCAAGAGAAGACAGGCTATGTGCACACTGCCCACAAAATGAGGTGGAAACTGAGCTGCACTTCCTAACCTCCTGCCAAATGTATGACCATATTAGAGACACATATTTCCCTCAGATTACAGCGATCCACAAAGAATTAGAAAACAAACCCAATTTTGAGAAACTCCCTTATCTACTGGGTGAAAAACCACAGTGTGCCATCACAGCTGCAATATTTGTGACCTGTTGCCACAAGAAAAGGGCAACCAGTGAAGAACAAACACCATTGTAAATACAACCCATATTTATGTTTATTTATTTTCCCATATGTACTTTAACTGTTTGCACATTGTTACAACACTGTAAATATACATAATATGACATTTGAAATGTCTTTATTCTTTTGGAACTTCTAAGCGTAATGTTTACTGTTAATATGTATTGTTTATTTCACTTTTGTTTACTATCTACTTCACTTGCTTTGGCAATGTTAACATACGTTTCCCATACCAATAAAGCCCTTAAATTGAAATTGAATTGAATTGAATTGAGAGACAGAGAGAGAGAGAGAGAGAGAGAGAGAGAGAGAGAGAGAGAGAGGTGAAGGCTTCCCTGGACATGGAGGGCGATAGGGAGAAGAGCGGATGATGGAGGTAGACAGGTGCAAGGAGAGTTGGCTAGATAACGTTGGAGAGAAGGGAGAAGGTAGAGTTAGTGGATAGAGGAAGAGAAGAAAAAGAGAGAGAGGGAGAAGTACAGGGTTTGATGTACAGTGCATTCGGAAAGTATTCAGACCCCTTTACTTTTTGCAGATTTTGTTACGTTACAGCCTTATTCAAAAATTGATTAAATAAAAAAAAATCCTCATCAATCTACACACAATACCCCATAATGACAAAGGAAAAACAGGTTTTTAGAAATTTTTGCAAATCTATAAGAGAGCAAAAACAGAAATACCTTATTTACATAACTATTCAGACCCTTTGCTATGAGACTCGAAATTGAACTGAGGTGCATCCTGTTTCCATTGATCATCCTTGAGATGTTTCTACAACTTGATTGGAGTCCACCTGTGGTAAATTCAATTGATTGGACATGATTTGGAAAGGCACACAGCTGTCTATATAAGCTCCCACAGTTGACAGTGCATGTCAGAGCAAAAACCAAGCCATGAAATCGAAGGAATTGTCCGTCAAGCTCCGAGACAGGATTGTGTTGAGGCACAGATCTGGGGAAGGGTACCAAAAAATGTCTGCAGCATTGAAGGTCCCCAAGAACACAGTGACTTCCATCATTCTTAAATGGAAGAAGTTTGGAACCACCAAGGCCCTTCCTAGAGCTGGCAGCCCAGCCAAACTGAGCAATCGGGGGAGAAGGGCCTTGGTCAGGAAGGTGACCAAGAACCCAATGGCCACTCTGACAGAGCTCTAGAGTTCCTCTGTGGAGATGGGAGAACCTTCCAGAAGGACAACCATCTCTGCAGCACTCCACCAACCAGGCCTTTATGGTAGAGTGGCCAGACGGAAGCCACTCCTCAGTAAAAGGCACATGACAGCCCGCTTGGAGTTTGCCAAAAGGTACCTAAAGGACTCAGACCATGAGAAACAAGATTCTCTGTTCTGATGAAACTAAAATCGAACTCTTTGGACTGAATGCCAAGAGTCACGTCTGGAGGAAGCCTGGCACCATCCCTACGGTGAAGCATGGTGGTGGCAGCATCATGCTGTGGGGATGTTTTTCTGCGGCTGGGACTGGGAGACTAGTCAGGATCGAGGGAAAGATAAACGGAGCAAAGTACAGAGAGATCCTTGATGAAAACCTGCTCCAGAGCACTCAGGACCTCAGACTGGGGGCGAAGGTTCACCTTCCAACATGACAACGACCCTAAGCACACAGCCAAGACAACGCAGGAGTGGCTTTGGGACAAGTCTCTGAATGTCCTTGAGTGGCCCAGCCAGAGCCCGGACTTGAACCTGATCAAACATCTCTGGGAGAGACCTGAAAAAAGCTGTGCAGCGACGCTCCCCATCCAACCTGACAGAGCTTGAGAGTATCTGCAGAGAAGAATGGGAGAAACTCCCCAAATACAGGTGTGCCAAGCTTGTAGCGTCATACCCAAGAAGACTCAAGGCTGTAATCGCTGCTAAAGGTGCTTCAACAAAGTCCTGAGTAAAGGGTCTGTATAGTTATGTAAATATGAAATTTCTAAAAACCTGTTTTGCTTTGTCATTATGGGGTATTGTGTGTAGGTTGAAAACAATGTAATCCATTTTAGAATAAGGCTGTAACGTAACAAAATGTGGAAACATCAAAGGGGTCTGAATACTTTCCGAATGCACTGTATGCATTAGAGAGCAGGAAAGTGATGCCAAGGGCATATAGGGAAGAGATGGGGACATTGAGAGAAATAATGTCTAGATTCAATCTGATCAATTATTAACCGGTGATAGCAGACACCAGCATAGCAGATGTTTTGGCAGTGTTGGAGGTGGAACTGCGTTGGAGCCGTCAAATGGGTGAGCAACTGCTCTTGCGATCATTGTCAAGAAGCCACACCCGCCTCACTCCTGTCAGAAGTTCAGAACAAGAAAGTGTAGGCTACATAGAAATAATTACGCTCAAATTGAAAAATCATTCATCTAAATACTGAGGAACACTATCATCCTAATCGCGGTGTAGATTACATCTCACATCCCATTGTTCAAACTTGTAAACAAGGCTGCATGGGATTTCTGTTAATGCGACTCCTGTGCAGCCAATGGCAATGTCCGCTTTAGGTGTAATGCAGGGAGCCACTTGTGTATTTGACAGCTCTAACGCTGCATGCACACAGGTAATTGCCATACATACATTTTACGTAGTCTTCACAATCCATGCGCCACATCCCAACAAAAAGAATCACGCTACTCATTAAAAACGTATTTGGTGTTTTGCTACTGAAACTGAAAGCAAAGCAACGCACAAGTTGAACAAAACCAACGCATTGCCACACACAGCAACCTAGTCCGGCAGATGAGTCGCAGCTTTGCGGATCGCCTCCCAATGAAATAATGGACTTCTGTCAGAACACATACAGTTTAACGCAGTTCCACCCCTGACGCTGCCAAAACAACCGCTATGCTGATGTTGGCTAAAGCAGATCTGATTGAATCGAGCCCAAAGAAGAAAGAGGAGATAATAGGCGACATAGAGTTGTATAAAGGAGGAGAGATGAGGAAGAGTTACAGAAGGGAAGAGGAGACTATACATTGGATAGAGACTCAGGGGAAGAGAAGACAAAAAAATCTTAGTTTTGATCTAAGGTGCACCGGGGTTGTGTTTGGAGCTTTTTTAGGTACAATCTTAGAATAAAGGGTTCCAAAAAGGTTCTTCAACTGTCCCCATAGGATAACCATTTTTGGTTCCAGGTAGAACCCTTTTTGGTTGCTGCTAGAACTCTTTTGGGTTCCATGTAAAACCCTCTGTGACAGTTTTCTCCCTAAAACAGACTAGATTCTTAGGCAACCCTTTAATAGTTTCTACTCAAAGCATGGTTGTCTCCAGGGGTTATGTCTTGTGCTTTCACCGAGTGTCACAGCAAATGTAATGGCACTGTCAAGCCTTTTTCTCTTCTGACCCAAAACAAAAGTCATTCCTTTGACAAAACTGCAATTTGCAGAATTCTTTTGACATCTCAGTTTCAAAGTTTCCTCAAAAAATATTTTTCTTCAACTGCCTGTAGTCTTTTGTTGCCGGAATGTGAGTTCTCTAATGTTATTACTGACAAATTAATTTCCCCTAATCCCAATAGTGGATTATACAAGAGATTAAAGATCTTAATTAGACTGTATGGCAAACAGTATTACAGTATTAGAGTAAACCCGCAGGCAGCACTGGTTGGTATTACACAAGCACTGGCTCCATATACTGTGCTGTACAGAGAGGGAGAGGAGAAGAGACAACACAGAAGGCTAGGATTTAAAGGTTGTTAGAGCAAGCCTGTGAATGCTTATATGGTGCAACTCAATATTAGGAAGGTGTCCTTAACGTTTGGTATACTCAGTGTATATATGGACTTTGTTAGTGTTGTTAGAAGACTGGGTTTCTTAAGATTGTCATTCTGCACACAATGAGGCTCAGGAGGCAAACAAAAAGCAATAATCTTTGGTCAAATTCACAATGAATTAATTGTTATTTCTTACACCATGTTAGACACATTTATAAAGCAAATGTTAAAAGGTATTTTCAGCTCAACGACTCATTTACAAACCTGAGATACTTCAGTGACACCACAGAACTTCAGATGCTTGTTTGGATGCTTGTCCCTCTCTTTTCAGATATATAGCCCTCACAGGTCCTGTGTAGCTCAGTTGGTAGAGCATGGCGCTTGCAACGCCAGGGTTGTGGGTTCAATTCCCACGGGGGGGGGGGCAGTATGAAAATGTATGCACTCACTAACTGTAAGACGCTCTGGATAAGAGCGTCTGCTAAATAACTAAAATGTAAAAATATAAATAATGTCCCCATATATAGCCCTCATAATGTCACCACAACTGGGATTTATACACCATTCCCAGTGGGAACATTATGCGTTCCATCTCAGCCAGACATTAATATTATTCCAGGGCCTTTTTTTAGAACACAGTATTATATTACAGCCTTAAGTTCTGAGCTTTACAGATGTACTGAAGAGCAACACACACCTTCTGACAATTCATCATGAAGAAAGTTCTGGGCTTTGAAAAGTTACTGTTTGAAAAGTTTGGCTTTGAAAAGTGAATGTATTGTATAACTCAACTCCAAAGACCCACAGCAAGAAACCACACATGATTGATGATGATGATGATGATGATGATGATGATGATGATGATGATGATGATGATGGATGACAAAGCACGCTGTAGAAAAGGGCTCTCGAATAACACCATTATGTAAAGTCACTGCCGATCATAACAAAAGGAACTTGTACAGAGTTTTTATACTATAGCCGTCTACAGCAAAGTACTTTCAGGAAATAACTTGTAATGATGAACACATGACAGGCCTTGTAGTATTTAGGTTTGATGGACAAGCCAGTACTTTCCCACTGTCAGAATACTATGATGATCAGCAGTAACTCATGCTATCTATCTAGAGCCAGGATGTCTTCCAAATGGCACCCTATGGGCTCTGGTCAAAAGTAGTGGATTGTATAGTGAATAGGGTGCCATTTGTAACGCAGACCCCTTCTTGGTGTTGGTTAACATATCATATCAATGACTTAAACTACAAACCATTGACTAACCCTAACTCCACTAAACATCATGCACAGAGTGTTCTCATAGGAGGTGTAACTGAACCTATTACACCTGAAGTAGACCTGACCAACTAACCAACCATGTAGAAGGAGGAAGATACTGAATTCTCCTCCTGATCAGAATCTGGCCACCCATGAAGGAAGAGAGGGAGGGGGGATAAACCCATGGAGAGAAATAGAGGGAGGGGGGGAAAAACCATGGAGGAAGAGAGGGGGATAAACCCATGGAGAGGGGGGGGGATAAACCCATGGAGAAAGAGAGGGAGGGGGGATAAACCCATGGAGAAAGAGAGGGAGGGGGGGATAAACCCATGGAGAAAGGGGGGGATGGGATAAACCCATGGAGGAAGAGAGGGAGGGGGGGATAAACCCATGGAGAGAAATAGAGGGAGGGGGGGATAAAACCATGGAAAAAGAGAAGGGGGATAAACCCATGAAGAGAGGGGGATAAACCCATGGAGAAAGAGAGGGGGGATAAAACCATGGAAAAAGAGAGGGGGATAAACCCATGAAGAGAGGGGGGAGTAAACCCATGGAGAAAGAGAGGGAGGGGGATAAACCCATGGAGAAAGAGAAGGGGGATAAACCCATGGAGAAAGAGAGGGGGGTAAACCCATGGAGAAAGAGAGGGGGGATAAACCCATGGAGAAAGAGAGGGAGGGGGGATAAACCCATGGAGAAAGAGAGAGGGGGGATAAACCCATGGAGAAAGAGAGGGGGGATAAACCCATGGAGAAAGAGAGGGGATAAACCCATGGAGAAAGAGAGGGGGGGATAAACCCATGGAGAAAGAGAGGGAGGGGGGATAAACCCATGGAGAAAGAAAGGGGGGATAAACCCATGGAGAAAGAGAGGGAGGGGGGATAAACCCATGGAGAAAGAGAGGGGGGATAAACCCATGGAGAAAGAGAGGGGGGATAAACCCATGGAGAAAGAGAGGGGGGATAAACCCATGGAGAAAGAGAGGGAGGGGGATAAACCCATGGAGAAAGAAAGGGGGGATAAACCCATGGAGAGAAATAGAGGGAGGGGGGATAAAACCACGGAAAAAGAGAGGGGGATAAACCCATGGAGAAAGAGAGGGGGATAAACCCATGGAGAAAGAGAGGGAGGGGGGATAAACCCATGGAGAAAGAGAGGGAGGGGGGATAAACCCATGGAGAAAGGGGGGTAAACCCATGGAGAAAGAGAGGGAGGGGGATAAACCCATGGAGGAAGAGAGGGGGGGGGGGGATAAAACCCATGGAGAAAGAGAGGGAGGGGGGGATAAACCCATGGAGAAAGAGAGGGGGGGATAAACCCATGGAGAAAGAGAGGGAGGGGGGGATAAACCTGTCTGGGTTGGCGCCCCCCCTTGGTTTGTGCTGTGGTGGAGACCTCTGTGGGCTATACTCGGCCTTGTCTCAGGATTGTAAGTTGGTGGTTGAGGATATCCCTCTAGTGGTGCGGGGCTGTGCTTTGGCAGAGTGGGTGGGGTTATATCCTTCCTGTTTGGCCCTGTCCGGGGTTTCTTCGGATGGGGCCACAGTGTCTCCGGACCGCTCCTGTCTCAGCCTCCAGTATTTATGCTGCAGTAGTTTATGTGTCGGGGGGCTGGGGTTAGTTGGTTATACCTGGAGTACTTCTCCTGTCTTATCCAGTGTCCTGTGTGAATTTAAGTATGCTCTCTCTAATTCTCTCGTTCTCTCTTTCTCTCTGAGAACCTGAGCCCTAGGACCATACGTCAGGACTACCGGGCATGATGACACCTTGCTGTCCCCAGTCCGCCTGGCCTTGCTGCTATTCCAGTTTCAACTGTTCTGCCTGCGGTTACGAAACCCCTACCTGTCCCAGACCTGCTGTTTTCAACTCTTAATGATCGGCTATGAAAAGCCAACTGAGAGACCTGAACACCTAGGACCATACGTCGGGACTACCGGCCGTGGTGACTCCTTGCTGTCCCCAGTCCGCCTGGCCTTGCTGCTATTCCAGTTTCAACTGTTCTGCCTGCGGTTATGGAACCCCTACCTGTCCCAGACCTGCTGTTTTCAACTCTTAATGATCGGCTATGAAAAGCCAACTGAGATTTATTCCTGATTATTATTTGACCATGCTTGTCACTTATGAACATTTTTGAACATCTTGGCATGGTTCTGTTATAATCTTCACCCGGCACAGCCAGAAGAGGACTGGCCACCCCTCATAGCCTGGTTCCTCTCTAGGTTTCTTCCTAGGTTTCGCCTTTCTAGGAGTTTTTCCTAGCCACCGTGCTTCTACACCTGCATTACTAGCTGTTTGGGGTTTTAGGCTGGGTTTCTGTACAGCACTTCGAGATATTAGCTGATGTAAGAAGGGCTATATAAAATAAAATTGATTGATTGAAAATTGAGGGGGGGGATAAACCCATGGAGAAAGAGAGGGAGGGGGGGATAAACCCATGGAGAAAGAGAGGGAGGGGGGGATAAACCCATGGAGAAAGGGGGGGTAAACCCATGGAGAAAGAGAGAGAGGGGGGGATAAACCCATGGAGAAAGGGGGGATAAACCCATGGAGAAAGAGAGTGAGGGGGGATAAACCCATGGAGAAAGGGGGGGGGATAAACCCATGGAGAAAGAGAGGGAGGGGGGGATAAACCCATGGAGAAAGGGGGGGATAAACCCATGGAGAAAGAGAGGGAGGGGGGGATAAACCCATGGAGAAAGAGAGGGGGGATAAACCCATGGAGGAGAAAGAGAGAGGAGGGGGGTAAACCCATGGAGAAAGGGGGGAGATAAACCCATGGAGAAAGAGAGGGAGGGGGGATAAACCCATGGAGAAAGAGAGGGGGGATAAACCCATGGAGAAAGAGAGGGGGGATAAACCCATGGAGAAAGAGAGGGAGGGGGGATAAACCCATGGAGAAAGGGGGTGTAAACCCATGGAGAAAGAGAGAGGGAGGGGGGGATAAACCCATGGAGGAAGAGGGGGGGATAAAACCCATGGAGGAGAAAGAGAGGGAGGGGGGGTAAACCCATGGAGAAAGGGGGGGGGGATAAACCCATGGAGAAAGAGAGGGAGGGGGGGATAAACCCATGGAGGAAGAGAGGGGGGGGGGATAGACCTTAGTGCTGCCTTTGACACCATCGATCACCACATTCTTTTGGAGAGACTGGAAACCCAAATTGGTCTACACGGACAAGTTCTGGCCTGGTTTAGATCCTACCTGTCGGAAAGATATCAGTTTGTCTCTGTGAATGGTCTGTCCTCCGACAAATCAACTGTACATTTCGGTGTTCCTCAAGGTTCCGTTTTAGGACCACTATTGTTTTCACTATATATTTTACCTCTTGGGGATGTTATTCGAAAACATAATGTTAACTTTCACTGCTATGCGGATGACACACAGCTGTACATTTCAATGAAACATGGTGAAGCCCCAAAATTGCCCTCGCTAGAAGCCTGTGTTTCAGACATAAGGAAGTGGATGGCTGAAAACTTTTTACTTTTAAACTCGGACAAAACAGAGATGCTTGTTCTAGGTCCCAAGAAACAAAGAGATCTTCTGTTAAATCTGACAATTCATCTAGATGGTTGTAAAGTCGTCTCAAATAAAACTGTGAAGGACCTCGGTGTTACTCTTGACCCTGATCTCTCTTTTGACGAACATATCAAGACTGTTTCAAGGACAGCTTTTTTCCATCTACGTAACATTGCAAAAATCAGAAATTTTCTGTCCAAAAATGATGCAGAAAAATTAATCCATGCATTTGTTACTTCTAGGTTAGACTACTGCAATGCTCTATTTTCCGGCTACCCGGATAAAGCACTAAATAAACTTCAGTTAGTGCTAAATACGGCTGCTAGAATCCTGACTAGAACCAAGAAATTTGATCATATTACTCCAGTGCTAGCTTCCCTACACTGGCTTCCTGTTAAGGCAAGGGCTGATTTCAAGGTTTTACTGTTAACCTATAAAGCGTTACACGGGCTTGCTCCTACCTATCTTTCCGAGTTGGTCCTGCCGTACATACCAATACGTACGCTACGGTCACAAGACGCAGGCCTCCTAATTGTCCCTAGAATTTCTAAGCAAACAGCGGGAGGCAGGGCTTTCTCCTATAGATCTCCATTTTTATGGAACAGTCTGCCTACCCATGTGAGAGACGCAGACTCGGGTCTCAACCTTTAAGTCTTTACTGAAGACTTATCTTTTCAGTAGGTCATATGATTGAGTGTAGTCTGGCCCAGGAGTGTGAAGGTGAACGGAAAGGCTGGAGCAACGAACAGCCCCTTGCTGTCTCTGCCGGGCCGGTTCCCCTCTCCACTGGGGTTCTCTGCCTCTAACCCTGTTGCAGGGGCTGAGTCACTGGCTTGCTGGTGCTCTTTCATGCCGTCCCTGGGAGGGGTGCGTCACTTGAGTGGGTTGAGTTACTGACGTGATCTTCCTGTCTCGGGTTGGCGCCCCCTTGGTTTGTGCTGTGGTGGAGACCTCTGTGGGCTATACTCGGCCTTGTCTCAGGATTGTAAGTTGGTGGTTGGGGATATCCCTCTAGTGGTGCGGGGCTGTGCTTTGGCGGAGTGGGTGGGGTTATATCCTTCCTGTTTGGACCCCCTGTCCGGGGTTTCTTCGGATGGGGCCACAGTGTCTCCGGGACCGCTCCTGTCTCAGCCTCCAGTATTTATGCTGCAGTAGTTTATGTGTCGGGGCTGGGGTTAGTTGGTTATACCTGGAGTACTTCTCCTGTCTTATCCAGTGTCCTGTGTGAATTTAAGTATGCTCTCTCTAATTCTCTCGTTCTCTCTTTCTCTCTGAGAACCTGAGCCCTAGGACCATACGTCAGACTACCGGGCATGATGACACCTTGCTGTCCCCAGTCCGCCTGGCCTTGCTGCTATTTCAGTTTCAACTGTTCTGCCTGCGGCTACGAAACCCCTACCTGTCCCAGACCTGCTGTTTTCAACTCTTTAATGATCGGCCATGAAAAGCCAACTGAGAGACCTGAGCCCTAGGACCATACGCTCGGGACTACCGGCCGTGGTGACTCCTTGCTGTCCCCAGTCCGCCTGGCCTTGCTGCTATTTCAGTTTCAACTGTTCTGCCTGCGGTTATGGAACCCCCTACCTGTCCCAGACCTGCTGTTTTCAACTCTTAATGATCGGCTATGAAAAGCCAACTGAGATTTATTCCTGATTATTATTTGACCATGCTTGTCACTTATGAACATTTTTGAACATCTTGGCATGGTTCTGTTATAATCTCCACCCGGCACAGCCAGAAGAGGACTGGCCACCCCTCATAGCCTGGTTCCTCTCTAGGTTTCTTCCTAGGCTTTCGCCTTTCTAGGGAGTTTTTCCTAGCCACCGTGCTTCTACACCTGCATTACTAGCTGTTTGGGGTTTTAGGCTGGGTTTCTGTACAGCACTTCGAGATATTAGCTGATGTAAGAAGGGCTATATAAAATAAAATTGATTGATTGATTGATTGGATAAAACCCATGGAGGAGAAAGAGAGGGAGGGGGGGTAAACCCATGAAGAAAGGGGGGGGGGATAAACCCATGGAGAGAGGGGGATAAACCCATGGAGAAAGAGAGGGAGGGGGGGATAAACCCATGGAGAAAGAGAGGGGGGGGATAAACCCATGGAGGAAGAGAGGGAGGGGGGGATAAACCCATGGAGAGAAAAGAGGGAGGGGGGGATAAACCCATGGAAAAAGAGAGGGGGGGGATAAACCCATGAAGAGAGGGGGATAAACCCATGGAGAAAGAGAGGGAGGGGGGGATAAACCCATGGAGAAAGAGAGGGGGGGATAAACCCATGGAGAAAGAGAGGGGGGGGATAAACCCATGGAGAAAGAGAGGGGGGATAAACCCATGGAGAAAGAGAGGGAGGGGGATAAACCCATGGAGAAAGAGAGAGGGGGGGATAAACCCATGGAGAAAGAGAGGGAGGGGGGATAAACCCATGGAGAAAGAGAGGGGGGGATAAACCCATGGAGAAAGGGGGGGGGGATAAACCCATGGAGAAAGAGAGGGAGGGGGGATAAACCCATGGAGAAAGAGAGGGGGGGGGATAAACCCATGGAGAAAGAGAGGGAGGGGGGGATAAACCCATGGAGAAAGGGGGGGGGTAAACCCATGGAGAAAGAGAGGGAGGGGGGGATAAACCCATGGAGGAAGAGAGGGGGGACAAAACCCATGGAGAAAGAGAGGGAGGGGGGATAAACCCATGGAGAAAGAGAGGGGGGATAAACCCATGGAGAAAGAGAGGAGGGGGTAAACCCATGGAGAAAGAGGGGGAATAAACCCATGGAGAAAGAGAGGGAGGGGGGATAAACCCATGGAGAAAGGGGGGGGATAAACCCATGGAGAAAGAGAGGGAGGGGGGGATAAACCCATGGAGGAAGAGAGGGGGATAAACCCATGAAGAGAAGGGGGAGGGGGTATAAACCCATGGAAAAGAGAGGGAGGGGGGGATAAACCCATGGAGAAAGAGAGGGAGGGGGGGATAAACCCATGGAGAAAGAGAGGGAGGGGGGGATAAACCCATGGAGAAAGAGAGGGGGGGATAAACCCATGGAGAAAGAGAGGAGGGAGGGGGGGTAAACCCATGGAGAAAGGGGGGTAAACCCATGGAGAAAGAGGGGGGGGGGGGATAAACCCATGGAGAAAGGGGGGATAAACCCATGGAGAAAGAGAGTGAGGGGGGATAAACCCATGGAGAAAGGGGGGATAAACCCATGGAGAAAGAGAGGGAGGGGGGATAAACCCATGGAGAAAGAAGAGGGGGGATAAACCCATGGAGAAAGAGAGGGGGATAAACCCATGGAGAAAGAGAGGGAGGGGGATAAACCCATGGAGAGAAATAGAGGGAGGGGGGATAAACCCATGGAGAAAGAGAGGGGGATAAACCCATGGAGAAAGAGAGGGAGGGGGTATAAACCCATGGAAAAGAGAGGGGGGGGATAAACCCATGGAAAAAGAGAGGGGGATAAACCCATGAAGATAGGGGGAACCCATGGAGAAAGAGAGGGGGGGGATAAACCCATGGAGAAAGAGAGGGGGGATAAACCCATGGAGAAAGAGAGGGAGGGGGGATAAACCCATGGAGAAAGAGAGGAGGGGGGGATAAAACCCATGGAGGAGAAAGAGAGGGAGGGGGGGTAAACCCATGGAGAAGAGAGGGGGGTATAAACCCATGGAGAAAGAGAGGGAGGGGGATAAACCCATGGAGAAAGAGAGGGAGGGGGATAAAACCCATGGAGAAAGAGGGAGGGGGGTAAACCCATGGAGAAAGAGAGGGGGGTAAACCCATGGAGAAAAGAGAGGGAGGGGGTATAAACCCATGGAGAAAGAGAGGGGGGGATAAACCCATGGAGAAAGAGAGGGAGGGGGATAAACCCATGGAGAAAGAGAGGGGGGGGATAAACCCATGGAGAAAGAGAGGGGGGGGGGTAAACCCATGGAGAAAGAGAAGGGGGTATAAACCCATGGAGAAAGAGAGAGAGGGGGATAAACCCATGGAGAAAGAGAGGGGGGTATAAACCCATGGAGAAAGAGAGGGAGGGGGGATAAACCCATGGAGAAAGAGAGGGAGGGGGGGATAAACCCATGGAGAAAGAGAGGGGGGATAAACCCATGGAGAAAGAGAGGGAGGGGGGATAAACCCATGGAGAAAGAGAGGGGGGATAAACCCATGGAGAAAGAGAGGGAGGGGGATAAACCCATGGAGAAAGAGAGGGAGGGGGGATAAACCCATGGAGAAAGAGAGGGAGGGGGGGATAAACCCATGGAGAAAGAGAGGGGGGGGGGTAAACCCATGGAGAAAGAGAGGGGTAAACCCATGGAGAAAGAGAGAGGGGGTAAACCCATGGAGAAAGAGAGGGGGGGGATAAACCCATGGAGAAAGAGAGGGGGGGATAAACCCATGGAGAAACCTGAGTGGCGCAGTGGTCTAAGGCACTGCATCGCAGTGCTAACTGTGCCACTAGAGATCCTGGTTCGAATCCAGGCTCTGTCGCAGCCGGCCGCGACCGGGAGACTCATGGGCGGCGCACAATTGGCCCAGCGTCGTCCAGGGTAGGGGAGGGAATGGCCGGCAGGGATGTAGCTCAGTTGATAGAGCATGGCGTTTGCAACGCCAGGGTTGTGGGTTCAATTCCCACGGGGGGCCAGTATAAAAAAAAAAACATGTATTCACTAACTGTAAGTCGCTCTGGATAAGAGCGTCTGCTAAATGACTAAAATGTAAATGTTAAAAATGAGAAAGAGAGGGGGATAAACCCATGGAGAAAGAGGGGGGGATAAACCCGTAGTGGGGGATAAATCAATCAGTGTGTTGGCTCCCCGCTGGTGTGTGGAGAAATAAAACACATCATGTGACAGAGTCAGACAGAGTCGGCAGATCAGATGTGACTGGCCACCATGTTGAGTAATGGGAAATAGAGATGCAGTGGGTTTTAACCATGGAGGCTCACGCACTGTGGGTTTTGGACGGACAGCTATCTCTCTGGCTTTTGTTCTCTCTCTCTCTCTCTTTCTTTCTGTCTGAACTCACACGCTGAGGCCGGAGGGTCGATCGATGCAGAGAAAAAGGGTTAGACAGGAACTGTGGGGTATGTCTGAGATGAAGACATCAGACTAGTGTGTGTGTGTGTGTGTGTGTGTGTGTGTGTGTGTGTGTGTGTGTGTGTGTGTGTGTGTGTGTGTGTGTGTGTGTGTGTGTGTGTGTGTGTGTGTGTTTGTGTGTGTGTGTGTGTGTGTGTGTGTGTGTGTTTGTGTGTGTGTGTGTGTGTGTGTGTGTGTGTGTGTGTGTGTGTGTGTGTGTGTGTGTGTGTGTGTGTGTGTGTGTGTGTGTGTGTGTGTGTGTGTGTGTGTGTGTGTGTGTGTGTGTGTGTGTGGATGACAGAAGGCAGAAAAAGACAGAAAAAAAATAAGAGAGAGAGGAAGAGGAAGAGAGATTAACTCCTCTGGAGAGTTCATATCTCATTTGCCACCAGAGAGCCTGGATAATGAGTGTGAATGAGTCAATGTTTTAACCTACCACAGACAGGGTTTTACCACCAATACTGTGGCCACATAACACTTCATAGTAAAAACCTAGCACTGTCTCATCTTCTACTTGTGTGGAACAGACTATACTAAGAACCGGAATGGGGTCAATTCCATTTCAATTCCAGTCAATTCAGAAAGTAAATCAAATTCCAAGTTTTCCTCATTGAAAAGCATTGAAGAGAATTGGAATTTCAGTGTATTGCCTGAATTGGACCCAACCCTGTTAAAAGACAGACAGAATAGACTTCCCCAAATCATAACAGGTACACAATGTCCTGTTTCCTGTTTGGTATTCTGTTTGCTTCTTGTTGTTCTGAAAAATCAATCAACCTTACATCCAGCAATATTTTATCCACATTAAACTTCACATTACAGTAAAAACATATCACTGGCTCTTATCTTCTATTTAGGTGAAATGTAGCCTACTAAGAACAGAGAGCAGAACCCTCACTACATTAAATACGGTGTACTGTACATGGTCTTGTGTCCATTCAATTAGCAGATTATACTAACACAGACAGAAAACATTCAGTGTGCAGTTCCATGGAGTTTGCTGCACCTCAGTGAGTCATACTGCAGTGGGCTTTGGGCTATACTGCTGCTGTGGAGGCTGGGGGCAAAGGTCAGCAAGACCAGGACAGACAGACACAATAAGTACTCACTAACCATTACTCTGTTCTCTCTGTTCTCTCTGTTCTCTCTGCTCTCTGCTGTGATCTCGTCCAATTAATGGGAAAATGTGCATTTGGGCTCAAAATCGTACGTGATATGCTCGCACTGTGTGCTCGTGGCCTGCCTTAGTGATTTGATCCTTCTTCATTTGATCCAATGCACACGCATACACACACACACACACATATGTACACACACACACACACAGCCTGGTTATCTCTGGTTTGCTTAGAGTAACAGAAATATGCGTGTGCTAGCAAGGAGGCCTACAAACCTGACTCAGTTACACCAGCTCTGTCAGGAGGAATGGGCCAAAATTCACCCAACTTATTGTGGGAAGCTTGTGGAAGGCTACCCGGAATGTTTGACCCAAGTTAAACAATTTAAAGGCAATGCTACCAAATACTAATTGAGTTTATGTAAACTTCTGACCCACTGGGAATGTGATGAAAGAAAGAAAAGCTGAAATAAATAATTATCTCTACTATTATTCTGACATTTCACATTCTTAAAATAAAGTGGTGATCCTAACTGACCTAAGACAGGGAATATTTACTAGGATTAAATGTCAGGAATTGTGAAAAACTGAGTTTAAATGTATTTGGCTAAGGTGTATGTAAACTTTCAACTTCAACTGTATGTGAAAATGGTTGGTATATTTGGAATAGTATTTGAACCCAGGACTGATTGTGTGCAAGAGAGTGCTACATTATTTTGATGAAATTAATTCTATGGAGGCTGTGCTTTTGCTGTGTTTGTGAATGTATATGTTTAAATGTATGTGTGTATTTGTTTCTAAACCTTTCCCCTGGGAAAAAATTCAAATAAATGTTGACTGGGATATGTATGAATTGTAATATCTTTCCTGCTAAAATAAAATATGATAAATAAGTTGTAATAATAATGCAATAGGCCATTCAGGACACAACTACGTCTTGTGATGGATAGACTTATCAACTAATGAAACTGCAAAAGTGGTTCATATTAATGGATGGTGTTTAAACAGAGCTTTTCATTAGGTCTAGTGGCTTTACACTGTGAGGGTAGATCACCTTCATAGGAAGTAGGGAAAGAGGACAAGCGGTAGTGGGTAGTGGGCAGTGGGAGGTGGGTAGTGGGTAGTGGGTAGTGGGCAGTGGGAGGTGGGTAGTGGGTAGTGGGAGGTGGGTAGTGGGCAGTGGGAGGTGGGTAGTGGGTAGTGGGCAGTGGGAGGTGGGTAGTGGGCAGTGGGTAGTGGGAGGTGGGTAGTGGGCAGTGGGAGGTGGGCAGTGGGCAGTGAGGTGGGCAGTGGGCAGTGGGCAGTGGGAGGTGGGCAGTGGGTAGTGGGCAGTGGGTAGGTGGGCAGTGGGCAGTGGGAGGTGGGCAGTGGGCAGTGGGTGGTGGGTAGTGGGTAGTGGGCAGTGGGTAGTGGGTAGTGGGCAGTGGGTAGTGGGTAGTGGGAGGTGGGTAGTGGGTAGTGGGCAGTGGGTAGTGGGAGGTGGGCAGTGGGCAGTGGGTAGTGGGCAGTGGGTAGTGGGAGGTGGGCAGTGGGTAGTGGGTAGTGGGAGGTGGGTAGTGGGTAGTGGGTAGTGGGAGGTGGGCAGTGGGCAGTGGGTAGTGGGAGGTGGGCAGTGGGAGGTGGGTAGTGGGTAGTGGGAGGTGGGTAGTGGGTAGTGGGTAGTGGGAGGTGGGTAGTGGGTAGTGGGAGGTGGGTAGTGGGCAGTGGGAGGTGGGTAGTGGGTAGTGGGCAGTGGGTAGTGGGTAGTGGGTAGTGGGAGGTGGGTAGTGGGTAGTGGGCAGTGGGTAGTGGGTAGTGGGCAGTGGGAGGTGGGTAGTGGGTAGTGGGCAGTGGGTAGTGGGTAGTGGGTAGTGGGTAGTGGGTAGTGGGTAGTGGGTAGTGGGTAGTGGGTAGTGGGCAGTGGGTAGTGGGTAGTGGGCAGTGGGAGGTGGGTAGTGGGCAGTGGGTAGTGGGTAGTGGGTAGTGGGTAGTGGGCAGTGGGTAGTGGGTAGTGGGAGGTGGGCAGTGGGTAGTGGGTAGTGGGTAGTGGGAGGTGGGCAGTGGGCAGTGGGTAGTGGGTAGTGGGCAGTGGGCAGTGGGAGGTGGGCAGTGGGTAGTGGGTAGTGGGAGGTGGGTAGTGGGTAGTGGGTAGTGGGTAGTGGGAGGTGGGCAGTGGGTAGTGGGTAGTGGGTAGTGGGCAGTGGGCAGTGGGCAGTGGGCAGTGGGTAGTGGGCAGTGGGTAGTGGGTAGTGGGTAGTGGGCAGTGGGCAGTGGGTAGTGGGTAGTGGGTAGTGGGCAGTGGGTAGTGGGTAGTGGGAGGTGGGCAGTGGGCAGTGGGCAGTGGGTAGTGGGAGGTGGGCAGTGGGAAGTGGGTAGTGGGTAGTGGGTAGTGGGTAGTGGGAGGTGGGTAGTGGGTAGTGGGCAGTGGGCAGTGGGTAGTGGGCAGTGGGTAGTGGGCAGTGGGCAGTGGGCAGTGGGCAGTGGGTAGTGGGCAGTGGGCAGTGGGTAGTGGGTAGTGGGTAGTGGGCAGTGGGAGGTGGGCAGTGGGCAGTGGGCAGTGGGTAGTGGGCAGTGGGCAGTGGGCAGTGGGTAGTGGGTAGTGGGAGGTGGGCAGTGGGCAGTGGGCAGTGGGTAGTGGGCAGTGGGTAGTGGGCAGTGGGCAGTGGGCAGTGGGTAGTGGGAGGTGGGCAGTGGGTAGTGGGCAGTGGGCAGTGGGTAGTGGGAGGTGGGCAGTGGGCGGTGGGAGGTGGGTAGTGGGTAGTGGGTAGTGGGCAGTGGGCAGTGGGCAGTGGGCAGTGGGCAGTGGGCAGTGGGTAGTGGGAGGTGGGTAGTGGGTAGTGGGTAGTGGGTGGTGGGAGGTGGGTAGTGGGCAGTGGGCAGTGGGTAGTGGGTAGTGGGAGGTGGGCAGTGGGTAGTGGGTAGTGGGTAGTGGGTAGTGGGTAGTGAGCAGTGGGCAGTGAGTGGGAGGTGGGCAGTGGGTAGTGGGTAGTGGGAGGTGGGTAGTGGGTAGTGGGTAGTGGGTAGTGGGTAGTGGGTAGTGGGAGGTGGGCAGTGGGTAGTGGGTAGTGGGCAGTGGGCAGTGGGCAGTGGGCAGTGGGTAGTGGGCAGTGGGTAGTGGGCAGTGGGTAGTGGGTAGTGGGTAGTGGGTAGTGGGAGGTGGGCAGTGGGCAGTGGGTAGTGGGCAGTGGGCAGTGGGCAGTGGGCAGTGGGCAGTGGGCAGTGGGTAGTGGGCAGTGGGTAGTGGGCAGTGGGCAGTGGGTAGTGGGCAGTGGGCAGTGGGCAGTGGGCAGTGGGTAGTGGGCAGTGGGTAGTGGGCAGTGGGTAGTGGGTAGTGGGCAGTGGGCAGTGGGTAGTGGGCAGTGGGCAGTGGGTAGTGGGCAGTGGGCAGTGGGTGAGAGTGTGTGGCTGCTGCACTGTGCTTGCCCACTTGGCCACAAAAACGAGCACACTCACGCAAATGCCACCAGAGTTAATTTCCTAGAACAAATCTCACCAGGCAGGAGCCCAATTTAGCCTTGAATCACGTCAGAACAACTCCCCTCTACCTTCCAGCCACATCTCCTCTCCTCATAACATCTCAGTTATTGCACTTATTCCTCTCCTGTTTTCCAACACGGTGATAAACAGTTCCTGAAAAGCTTTTCCCTTCTCTCCTCTGCAGGTATATGATTGGTATCTCCAGTGCAAGGCAGGCCGTAGAGGACAGGATGGGAGTCAAGGAGTTTACACCCAGTTGACAACCTCCCTCACCGCGCTGCGCCTCCTTCTGCTGCTCAAATCATGTTTTATAGGGTCCGTGTGTGAGGCCCTTCATCCTACGCACACCAGACCTGGGTTCAAATACTATTTTAAATCTTTCAAATACTTTGTGCATTTGCTTTAGCCTTTCTGGAGTGTCAGTTGGTCGGCCAGGTCGGAGTTTGCACTTTTGGGACTTTTCTATTGGTTCCATTGCAACAGGCAAACCCAGGTAAAGTATTTGAAATGATTTCAAATACTATTTGAATCTATGTCTGCAGCTCACAGCACACAAACAGCTCCCAACTTACACAGCTGCAGCTGACCACATAATACCATCAGATTTATAACTAAATATAACAGTCTCCCGAGTGGCGCAGTGGTCTAAGGCGGTGGGTAGTGGGCAGTGTGCCACTAGAGATCCTGGTTCAAATCCAGGCTCTGTCGTAGCCGACCGGGAGACCCATGGGGCAGCGCACAATTGGCCCAGCGTCGTCCAGGGTAGGGGAGGGAATGGCTGGCAGGGATGTAGCTCAGTTGGTAGGGCATGGCGTTTGCAACGCCAGGGTTGTGGGTTCGATTCCCACGGGGGGCCAGTATAAAAAAATAATAAATATCTAAAAAATAATAATGCATGCACTCACTAACTGTAAGTCGCTCTGGATAAGAGTGTCTACTAAAATGTAAATGTAACTCTAACTGAAGGGCTATAAACTGACTGTTACAAAATGCTTCAGTTTGTTCTGTGTGGAACTGAAAAGACATCTGTAGGTACAGTGTTTGTGTTCAGGTTCCCTCAAAGGAACTGGAAGGCAGGATAAAGTCATGTCATTATTCTGACACACCTTTCCCACTTCCTCCTTCCTATCCTCCCTCACCCAGTGGCGGACTTACCATTAGGCAGAATAGGCAATTGCCTCACATCATCAAGGGGCCTTGTGAGCTGGGCATAATTAAAAATAGTAATATATATATTATTTAGCATTTCTTTGCTTGAGGCCCCCCCATACTGTTGTGGGCTTGCGAATTGAAGGAAAGTTGGCTGGTCCACAGTGCACTGTTGGAATTATTTTGGATGAATGTGCGAAGGTAACCTACTTTCTGAAGTGATTTGTTTGACAATCAGATGGAAACATCATGACTGGTTGTGTTCATGGCACATTAAAAGGTAATGCATTTTACAAATTATATGTCAGTCTGAGGGGGGCCTCAGACTGGCCCGTGCATGGGGCCTCCAAATCACTAAGTCCGCCCCTGCCCCCACCTCCCTCTCCCCAAGGTCACTGATTAGTCAATAACTCAGTGACATTTAAGCCTTCCGCCAGACTCAATTATTTCACCATTATCAAAGCAGTTTGCTAATTCTGGAACAAATCAGCTAGTGAAAGGGTAAGTTGTCCTACTGAAATACAGCAACTGCATTCCAATACAAGCCTCACTCATATAAAATTAACTTTCTAACGGTAGAATATCCATATACACTGATTGTACAAAACATTAGGAACACCTGCTCTTTCCATGAAATAGATTGAAAGTTATGATCCCTTACTGATGTCACCTGTTAAATCCACTTCAATCAGTGTAGATGAAGGGGAGGATGTTTAAGCCTTGAGACAATTGAGACATGGATTGTGTATGTGTGCCATTCAGAGGGTGAATGGGTAAGACAACAGATTTCAGTGCCTTTGAACGGGGTATGGTAGTAGGTGCCAGGCGCACCAGTTTGAGTGTGTCAAGAACTGCAACGCTTCTGGGTTTTTCACACTCAACAGTTTCCAGTGTGTATCAAGAATGGTCCACCACCCAAAGGACATCCAGCCAACTTGACACAACTGTGGGAAGCATTGGAGTCAACATGGGCCAGCGTCCCTGTGAAACGCTTCCAACACCCTGTAGAGTCCATGCCCCCGACGAATTGAGGCTGTTGTACACTTAGTGTATCTAATGGCTAGGGGTCCTGTTCCACTGAATACAATACTCTTAATAAACATAATACACACATTTGAAACGTTTTATTTATGAAAGTCTGGGACTGAAACAGATATGACTCACTTACTTACCTTTTCATCCTGGGCGGGACAGGAGACCGCATCAATCTTCTGCCGCTTGAGTCTGTCTTGTGGCCTGTCCCATGAGAGACCCAGATATGATTTAGTTATTATTAGTAAAAAAAATGATAAACAGCTCAAAATCTAATGAACTAGGCAAAAAAGAAAAGAGAATGTTAAGAGGAACAATCCTCTGCTGAACTCATGAGGTAGGTCTATGCTTTCCATTACAGTGATGATGAGGCTATCAGCTTACACAGAGTAGCATGAATACACCCCCTCATTTGACACTGCTGTCTGATTGCACAGCGGCAGTTATCGTTCTGATTAGCTCTATCGGGGGGGAGGGGGGTGTAACGACTCAGCTTTATGATGGCATAATGATATATAATAACACTAGTGAATGTGGTGATGATTGCCATGGTGATTGCCCCCCTGCAATGTCAAAGTTGAGACCCTTGTAGTAAACTTTAAGTAGTTAACTTATTTATTGCACAAAGCAACTGATGAACTAAGCACTGCCTAATTCAACTATCATATATCCACAGCTGGCAATTAAAAAATTCATGCAAGTGATGGAACAATGCTTGAAAGTGTTGATTGTTTGAAATATCTGGATTTGAGGCTAGATAAGCTTGGGTTATTATACAGATCTGATAATTGTTTTACTGTATCCATTAGAAAGACCTTAGTAGCCCAACTGCTGCTTCCTATCCTAGACTATGGGGACATCATCTATCAAAACACAAACAAGACCTTACTTTGCGAATTAGATGTAATTTATAACAATCTTTGCAGATTCATTCTTGAATGCCATTATAAGACATCATTGCACCATTTCTGTCACTCCCAAACAGAAGACAACTGCATTGGCACCAATTTATTTTTAAATGTATTAATTTACATTTCCCAGTATATATTAAGGAACACCATTCTTTATAAGACTCACACTACTTATTTCGACAACAACAGCAATTACAAATTCCAAGGGAACATCATGAGGTTGGAATAAGATCTTTCAGATACAAAGACCCAACTGACTGGGATAATTTACCTATAGAAATCAGGGCATTAAAATCACACAGTAAATTTAAGAAAGCCCTTTTTCAAATGTTAAGAACAAACTGTTCGTTTTTTTTTTACTAATAGAAACATCAGCATGTGGAGATATTTGTAAATATACCAGCTCTCAAGTTTTTCAAGTGTTTAATGTTAAGTTCAGGCATTAACTCTACATTCTTAAGGTTAGGCATTAACATTGATTGATTAAGATAAGAGTTAAGGTTTGGCATAGGCTTAAAACAAAAATATCAAAACCAACTTTCTATCGCTGGATTTGAACTTGCAATCTTTGGAATCAGAGGCAAATGCCGGCACCGTGCCAAAACCGAAACATACTTGAAGGTAACAGTGCTCACTGTTGTCCCTAGTGGCCGGTTTCCACGTCATCCTCAGATGTGGTTGGACGTCGAATACTGACTTGCATCAAGGGTGACCTGGCTAAATAAACTCAGCAAAAAAAAAAATGTCCCTTTTTCAGGACCCTGTCTTTCAAAGATAATTCGTAAAAATCCAAATAAATTCACAGATCTTCATTGTAAAAGGTTTAAACACTGTTTCCCATGCTTGTTCAATGAACCATAAACAATTAATGAACATGCACCTGTGGAACGGTCGTTAAGACTATAACAGTTTACAGACGGTAGGCAATTAAGGTCACAGTTATGAAAACTTAGGACACTAAAGAGGCCTTTCTACTGACTCTGAAAAACACCAAAAGAAAGATGCCCAGGGTCCCTGTTCATCTGCGTGAACGTGCCTTAGGCATGCTGCAAGGAGGCATGAGGACTGCAGATGTGGCCAGGGCAATAAATTGCAATGTCCGTACTGTGAGATGCCTAAGACAGTGCTACAGGGAGACAGGACGGACAGCTGATCGTCCTCGCAGTGGCAGACCACGTGTAACAACACCTGCACAGGATCGGTACATCCGAACATCACACCTGCGGGACAGGTACTGGATGGCAACAACAACTGCCCGAGTTACACCAGGAACGCACAATCCCTCCATCAGTGCTCAGACGGTCCGCAATAGGCTGAGTGAGGCTGGACTGAGGGCTTTAAGGCCTGTTGTAAGGCAGGTCCTCACAAATCATCCAAGATGGCGTAGAAGTGCGGTCGTGTACTCCGTAGTGTGTCCGTGTAAATAGCCTGTTTTTTTGTTTTTTTGTCTCTTTCATATATATTTCTCAATCACACTTTTCATCCTTCAACTAAATATACTTTCCTGAAACCCGCCTCACCCAATGTGGAACGGATTCTATCATTTATTTTACCTTTTTATCCAGAACCTCCAGTTGAAACTAGCCAGCTAGCCAGCTAACTAGCTAACTAGCTACTTGCTATTAGCCACCGTTAGCGGTTTTCACCATTGTCCGTAGCCTGCACTACCTACCAGCCAGCTCTAGCCTGGACTATTATCGGCCAGTCTGCACTGTCTGCACAGCGCGCTATCGACCAAGAACATCTCGGATTTTCTGCCGGAATCATTGAATCACTGGACCTTAACACCGGATCATCGCAACTAGCTAGCTGCAACCGAATGGATGTTGTTGGCTAATCACCACTGCCCCCGAAGCAAGCACCAGTTAGCCTTGAGCTAGCCTCGAGCCAGGCCCATCTCTCGGCTATCTACCTCTCTGTCAACCGGACGGGACCTCCTAGTGTCGACACGGAGCCCCGCTGATCCATCACGACTGGTCTGCCGACGTAATCGTCTGATGTGGTTTCAACAGGCTTCCCGTTGCGATGACCACGAAGATCCATCTGCTAGCCCCGGCCCGCTAGCACACGCCATCAACAGCCGTGCTTCCTGCTCGCCTTTGCTGTAGCAGCCATTCGAACTGCTCCCGGTCTCACCTATTGCTGTTCACTGGACCTTATGATCAATCAGCTGCACAGCTGATGCCTGCTGGACTGTTCCTTTACACGGTACCCCCATCCTGTTTATCTGTCCTGTTTATCTGTTTAACCTCAGCCCAAACTTTCGTCGCCATTACCAGTTGTTGTCTTAGCTCTCTCGAAAAACACCTGTGATTGCTTTATGCCTCTCTCCCATGTCAATATGCCTTGCCTATTGCTGTTCCGGTTAGTTCTTATTATACAATTTTACTGTAGAGCCCCCAGTACAGCTCAACCAGCCTCAGAGAGCTCCTTTGTCCCACCCCCCATACACGCGGAGACCGGCTTAATCAGTGCCTCCAGTGATGTTATCTCTTTCATCGTTACCCAACGCTTAGGTTTACCTCCACTGTACTCATATCCTTCCATATCCTTGTCTGTACATAATGCCCTGAATCTATTCTACAACGCCCAGAAATCTAGAAGACCAGTTCTTAAAGCCTTTAGCCGTATCCTTATTCTACTCCTCCTCTGTTCTTCTGGTGATGTAGAGGTTAACCCAGGCCCTGTAGCCCCCAGTATTACTCCTACTCCCCAGGCGCTATCATTTGTTGACTTCTGTAACCGTAAAAGCCTTGTTTTTTTGCATGTTAACATCAGAAGCATCCTCCCTAAGTTAGCGTTAGCACACTCCGCCAACCCTGATGTTTTAGCAGTGTCTGAATCCTGGCTTAGGAAGACAACCAAAAACTCTGATATTTCCATCCCCAACAACAACATTCTCTGTCTAGATAGAACTGCCAAACGGGGCGGAGTTGCAATCTACTGTAGAGATAGCCTGCAGAGCTCTATCATACTATCCAGGTCTGTGCCCAAACAGTTTGAGCTTCTACTTCTAAAAATCCACCTCTCCAGAAATAAGTCTATCACTGTTGCCGCTTGCTACAGAACCCCCTCAGCCCCCAGCTGTGCCCTGGACACCATATGTGAATTGATTGCCCCCCATCTATCCTCAGAGTTCGTACTGCTTGGTGACCTAAACTTGGATATGCTTAACTCCCCGGCCATCCTACAATCTAAACTAGATGCCCTCAATCTCATACAAATTATCAAGGAACCTACCAGGTACAACCCTAAATCCGTAAAACATGGGCACCCTCATAGATATCATCCTGACTAATTTACCCTCTAAATACACCTCCGCTGTCTTCCTTCAGGATCTCAGCGATCACTGCCTCATTGCCTGCGTCCGTAATGGGTCCGCGGTCAAACGACCACCCCTCATCACTATCAAACGCTCCCTAAACCACTTCAGCGAGCAGGCCTTTCTAATTGACCTGGCCCGGCTATCCTGGATGGATATTGACCTCATTCCGTCAGTAGAGGATGCCTGGTTGTTCTTTAAAAGTGCTTTCCTCAAAAAATTCCGAACTAAGAACAGATATAGCCCCTGGTTCACCCCAGACTTGACTTCCCTTGACCAGCACAAAAACATCCTGTGGCGTACTGCATTAGCATCGAACAGCCCCCGCGATATCCAACTTTTCAGGGAAGTCAGGAACCAATATACACAATCAGTTAGGAAAGCAAAGGCTAGCTTTTTCAAACAGAAATGTGCATCCTGTAGCACTAACTCCAAAATGTTTTGGGACACTGTAAAGTCCATGGAGAATAAGAGCACCTCCTCCCAGCTGCCCACTGCACTGAGGCTAGGAAACACTGTCACCACCGATAAATCTACGATAATCAAGAATTTCAATAAGCATTTCGCTACGGCTGGCCATGCTTTCTACCTGGCTACGCCTACCCCGGCCACCAGCTCTGCCCCTCCCGCTGCAACTTGCCCATGCCCCCGCTTCTCCTTCACCAAAATTCAGATAGCTGATGTTCTGAAAGAGCTGCAAAATCTGGACCCCTACAAATCAGCTGGGCCTCTATTCTCTGTGTATATCAATGATGTCGCTCTTGCTGCTGCTGACTCTCAGATCCACCTCTACGCAGACGACACCATTTTGTATACATCTTGCCCTTCATTGGACACTGTGTTAACAAACCTCCAAACGAGCTTCAATGCCATACAACACTCCTTCCGTAGCCTCCAACTGCTCTTAAACGCTAGTAAAACTAAATGCATGCTCTTCAATCGAACGCTGCTTGCACCCGCCCGCCCGACTAGAATCACTACTCTCGGTGGGTCTAACTTAGAATATGTGGACAACTACAAATACCTAGGTGTCTGGTTAGACCGTAAACTCTCCTTCCAGACTCACATAAAGCATCTCCAATCCAAAGTTAAATCTAGAATCGGCTTCCTATTTCGCAACAAAGCCTCCTTCACTCATGCTGCCAAACATGCCCTCGTAAAACTGACTATCCTACCGATCCTTGACTTCAGCGATGTCATTTACAAAATAGCCTCCAATACTCTACTCAGCAAATTGGATGTAGTCTATCACAGTGCCATCCGTTTTGTCACCAAAGCCCCATATACTACCCACCTTTGT
This sequence comes from Coregonus clupeaformis, assembly GCF_020615455.1. Lineage (NCBI taxonomy): Eukaryota > Metazoa > Chordata > Actinopteri > Salmoniformes > Salmonidae > Coregonus > Coregonus clupeaformis. Next base: position 13,252,512 of record NC_059201.1, on the reverse strand, counting down.
GACCTGTACGCTCTCGTTGGCTGGCCCTCACTACATATTCGTCGCCAAACCCACTGGCACCAGGTCATCTATAAATCACTGCTAGGCAAATCCCTGCCTTATCTTAGCTCATTGGTCACCATAGCAACACCCACCCGTAGTATGCGCTCCAGCAGGTATATCTCACTGGTCATCCCCAAAGCCAACACCTCCTTTGGCCGCCATTCCTTCCAGTTCTCTGCTGCTAATGACTGGAACGAACTGCAAAAATCTCTGAAGCTGGAGACTCTTATCTCCCTCACTAACTTTAAGCATCAGTTGTCAGAGCACCTTACCGATCACTGCACCTGTACACAGCCCATCTGTAATTAGCCCACCCAACTACCTCATCCCCATATTGTTATTTATTTTGCTCATTTACACCCCAGTATCTCTATTTGCACATCATCTTCTGCACATCTATCATTCCAGTGTTAATACTAAATTGTAATTATTTTGCACCATGGCCTATTTATTGCCTTACCTCCATAACTTACTACATTTGCACACACTGTATATAGATTTTCTATTGTGTTATTAACTGTATGTTTTGTTTTATCCCATGTGTAACTCTGTGTTGTTGTTTTTATCACACTGCTTTGCTTTATCTTGGCCAGGTTGCAGTTGTAAATGAGAACTTGTTCTCAACTGGCTTACCTGGTTAAATAAAGGTTAAATAAAAATACAATAAAATAAAATAAAATGCAGCTGGTGGCCACACCAGATACTGACTGATACTTTTGATTTTGACCCCCCCCCCCTTTGTTCAGGGACACATTATTCAATTTCTGTCTGTGGAACTTGTTCAGTTTATGTCTCAGTTATTGAATCTTGTTATGTTCATACAAATATTTACACGTTAGGTTTGCTGAAAATAAACACAGTTGACAGTGAGAGGACGTTTATTTTTTTGCTGAGTTTTATGTATGTTTGTATTATAGGTACTTAGTTTAATTAGTTGTATTAGTAGTGTTAGTAGTAGTTTTTATTAGTTGTAGGCCTATTAGTAGTTGTACAAAACTGTTTTATGCTGTTAATTTACGTTTTTTATTATTATTATTTAATTATTATTATTAGATAGTAGTTATTATTGTTACTAAGTATTGTACGTTTTGTAGTTTTCATTTCGACTTGAAAAGGATAAATAATTCAAGTTTACCATCTAGTGTTCAAACATAGTATTACAACAACATTGGTGAGGATAGGTTGTCTGTAACACTAGTCCCACTGATCATTCTGGCTAACGTTGACCTGATGTGACCATTTGTTTTATTCAGTAACAGACATTCAGAAAGAAATGTTCCCACACATACTTAATCAATATGACAGAGTTAGTTTATTTGCAAGGAGAACAACCAGCTCCAAATGGAATCATCAACAGGAAAGAAAGGGGATCACACCAAAATTAATATTATATTTCTCTCAAACATAGTTAGTGTCACCTAGTGATACAGGGGATGAGCCAAGTCTTTTCATAGCATGTTATTGAGCAGCTCTCTTAAATCAATTCAAATCAATGCAGATATACGGTGCCTCAGTTATGGGTCCGAAAAACATCACACATTCTATAACCATCTAGTCTAACAATTACAGTGCCTTCGGAAAGTATTCACGAACCCTTTACTTTTTCCACATTTTGTTGTGTTACAGCCTGAATTTAAAATGGATTAAATTGAGATTTTATGTCACTGAACTACACACAATGCCCCATAATGTCAGTTCACTTTGCTTGTATAATTTTTTTGTTGTATTAATAAAAAGTTCAACGCTGAAATGTCTTGAGTTTATGGCAAGCCTAAATACATCCAGGAGTAAAAATGTGCTTAACAAATCACATAATAAGTTGCATGGACTCATTCCGTGTTCAATAATAGTGGTTAACATGATTTCTGAATGGCTACCCTATCTCTGTACCCCACAGATACAATTATCTGTAAGGTCCCTCAATCGAGTAGTGAATTTCAAGCACTGATTCAACCACAAAGACCAGGGAGGTTTTTCAATGCCTCACAAAGAAGGGCACCGATTGGTAGATGTGTACAAATAAAAAAAAAGCAGATCATGAATATCCCTTTGAGCATAGTTAAGTTATTAATTAGGCTTTGGGTGGTGTATCAATACACCCAGTCACAAAGATACAGGAGTCCTTCTTAACTCAGTTGCCAGAGAGTAAGGAAACTGCTCAGGGATTTCACCATGAGGCCAACGGTGACTTTAAAACAGTTAGAGTTTAATGGCTGTGATAGGAGAAAACTGAGGATGGATCAACAACATTGTAGTTACTCCACAATACTAACCTAAATGACAGAGTGAAAAGAAGGAAGCCTGTACAGAATAAAAAATATTCCAAAATATTCCTGTTTGGAACAAGGCACTTTAGTAATACTGCAACAAATGTGGCAAAGAAAGGAACTTTTTGTCCTGAAAACAAAGCGTTATGTTTGAGGTAAATCCAACACAACACATCACGGAGTCCCACGCTTCATATTTTTTGGCTGCATCATGTTATGGGTATGCTTGTCATCAGCAAGGGAGATTTTTTGGGATAAAAATAAACGGAATACAGCTATAAGCACAGGCAAAATCCTTTCCAACAGACACTGGGAGACAAATTCACCTTTCAGCAGAACAATAACCTAAAACACAAGGCCAAATCTACCCTGGAGTTGCTTACCAAGACGACATTGAATGTTCCTGAGTGGCCTAGTTACAGTTTTGACTTGAATCGGCTTGAAAATCTATTGCAAGACTTGAAAATTGCTGTATAGCATGATAAACAATCAACTTGATAGAGCTTGAATAATTTTAAAAAGAATAATGGACAAATATTATACAATTCAGGTGTGCAAAGCTCTGAGAGACACCCAGAAAGACTCACAGCTATAATCGCCACCAAAGGTGCTTCTATAAAGTATTGACTCAGGGGTGTGAATACTTATGTAAATTAGATATTTAATTTTCTATAAAGAAATTAACAATTCTAAAAACATATTTTCACTTTGTCATTATGGGGTATTGTGTTTAGGTGGCTGAGAAAAAATATATATTTAATCAATTTTGAATTCAGGCTGTAACAACAAAATGTGGAATACATCAAGGGGTATGAATACTTTCTGAAGGCACTGTATATGTATAATTAGTAGCACTGAAAATAAGACATTTCTTTATCTCTTTCTCTTCCCAAACGCTGGGCACTTTGAGAACAGAAGGCTCTGTCCATCTATTCAGTCATGGGCTCTGTCCATCTATTCAGTCATGGGCTCTTTCCTCTCCAAGGTATCTTTCTTCTACGTCCCTTGGATGTGAGTTCTGAGGTGTCTCTTGATCTGGCTGGACTGACTGAATCCTTTCCCACAGACAGGACAGGAGTAGGGTTTCTCCCCCGTGTGCACCCTTAGGTGGGCCTTCAGGTGGGCTGACTGGTTGAAGTGTTTCCCACACACGTAGCAGTGGTAAGGTCTCTCTCCCGTGTGGATCCGCTGGTGTTCCCTGAACTTCCCTGAGTAGCTGAAGCTCTTGCCACACACACCACAGTGAAAGGGCTTCTCCTTAGTGTGAGAACGCTGGTGGACCTTGAGGTAACTGGTAGAGGTGAATGACTTCCAACAGACTGTGCAGATGATTTGCCTGCGACTCGTGTCACCACTGTGTGGTACTGTGTGGGCTAGCATGTGTGCCTCCAGTTGGGATAGTTCACAGAACACGGCACCACACTGAGTACATGAGTGTGTCTGTGTGTCCTCCTCTGGTCTCCTTTCTAGATCTCTTGGAACAATAGGAACACTTTCAGTGTTCTCAGTGTTCTGACTTTGTGTTCTAGAACAGTCTGGATTTACTTCAGAGACGGGCTGAGACTGAGGGGAGTCACTGGTTGGTTCTGATAGTGATACTCCATAGCCATCAGGTTCTGTTTTGATCTTTCCAGTTGTGTTGGTCAGTAGAGACTCCCCCTCTCTGTTCTCCACAGTTTGGGTTCGGGGAAGATGTGAGGGCTGAGGTCGGTCCGCATCATTTTTCACACAGGGAGGAGTAGATATGTAGTCTTCTTTGGTATCATACTCCAGCACTTGATGCTGCTCTTTCTCTTGACTGGTCCTGAGTTCCTCCTGTTCCTCTTTAATCTGTGTGGGCTCTGGGTCCTCCTGGCCCAGACTGCGCCTCCACTCCTGCTCACAGTGCTGCTGCTCAGGGGGAGTGTGCGGCTCCGAGACCCAAGACAGTGTGGGCTGAGGGGCTGGGGGAAAGAAGACAATAAATTATCATTGAGAGCAATGGAATCACTGACAGCTGTTGACGCTTGATTGACAAGACCACCATTCCATTAGCTAAGTGTAGTTTGTTCTGGGAATGGCATAGCTAGCTATGTGTCTATCTCTGCCCTACAGAGTCAAATTCTGTATTACACAATGTAACACGTTTCTAACTATCTAGATAACTCGTGCAGATGAGAAGAAAGTACAATAGTCTAGTTAGCTAGCTTGCTACATACCCGGCGGTGGGACCGGTGTGATCAAGTGTCGTTTCAGGTACTGGTTTTCTCTCTTTGTCCGGGCTATTTCTTCCTGGTACTCGGAGATCGTGTCTGCGACAACTCTTAGTATCTCCTCAGCAGCTTGCATGAGACGCTCAGTTAGATACACATTCAGATATTGTAATTTAGTCATCGTTGGACGATTTAAGGGGGCAAAAGATCTTCCCGAAATCCACGTAGTTGTTGTCAAACATGAACGCTGTACTGCACGGAAGTGACGTCAGCGCTCTAGGCACATATCGGCGAGTTCACCATAGAAATGTACTGAACGTAGAATGGATCTTTAATCTATATCGATTGCTAGATCTTCAAACAAACTGAATATATTTTTTCAGTTAACTTGAGGAAATATGCAGCACACTACATCACTTTCATTTGCAATGTCTTTGATATACAATAATCTAATAATAGTCTGCTATATAACGGTACATTATACAGCAGATAATAAATAATATACAACATTCTTCCCTTTCTCCGAAAATATTCATGGTCCATGGGATGCTCTTATATTTGCGCCAAATAAAATACCAAACAGTTACTGTAAATCAAGGTATGCATTTTACTTTTATACCAGAAGTCAAGACTTTGTACATTATAACCTCCACATAAGTGTTTAGGGTGAAAAAAAAAAGTTACAACATATTAGTCATTATTTTTTCTTGTATGTGCACTTTAGTGGACTGTAGGACCCGGGCAGACTTAGTGATTTGGAGGCCCCAGGCAGAGGCCAGTCTGAGGATCCCTCCACAACTCCAAAAATATTTTATTGGTTTTATAGTAAAGACATGTAATTTAAGTGTCAAATTGTATTACCTTTTAATGTGCCATGAACACAACCAGTCATGATTTTTTCCATTTGATTGTCAAACAAAATCATTCAAAAAATAGGTTACCTTCACATGTTCATCCAAAATAATTACAGCATCCGAACAGTAGGCTACACTGTTCAATTCACAAGTGGCTGAAACTATCTCACCGGAGAAAGGATCCTAGCGAGCAAAAAAGCGCCCCTCTGTCTTACTAGGCCTTTATGTAACGCATACATTTTTAATTGTGGTCATTTAGCAGACGCTCTTATCCAGAGCGACTTACAGTTAGTGACATGCCATACTATTTTTGGCCAGACAGTATCAGATACATGGGCTATTACACTGCTCTGTATACTCAACAATCTACTCCTGAGATATTTACTTACTAGAAACTATTTGAATATCAAGCTATAATTATAATTACACAATTACACACATTTACCTTTATTTCTTCCATAACAGGTGTTAATTTTGATGGCAGCCATTTTGAAGAAAAAAAAACAGGAAGAGAAATGTATAAGTCACACACTCATTGAAAAGCCCAGAATGTCCTCTCAACGGTACAACGGGACTTAACCACTGTTTTTGACTTAACACAGTGGCATGTATGACCTCAGAGATACAGACAAAAAACCAATGTCCATTAGATTGGACAAAAATTTATTACTGGGTCTCTCAGGAGGATAAAATACTACAGAATGCTTTCTTCCAATCATACATTAATTTTTTGTTTTTTTAATAAATAAAAAAAATCTAATACAGAAATTCATCCAAAATTCTACATTTAATATTCAGTTGTTAAATTCAAAAAAGCAAATCATGATGCATGTATAAATGTGAAACGTGAAAGTGGAAAGCGGTAGGCCTAAGTACAGTGCCGTGCAAAAGTATTCATCCCCCGTGGCGTTTTTCCTATTTTGTTGATTTACAACCTGTAATTTAAATGAATTTTTATTTGGATTTCATGTAATGGACATACACAAAATAGGTGAAGTGAAATGAAAAAAATAACTTGTTTCAAAAAATTCTAAAAAATAAATAACGGAAAAGTGGTGCGTGCATATGTATTCACCCCATTTGCTATGAAGCCCCTAAATAAGATCTGGTGCAACCAATTACCTTCAGAAGTCACATAATTAGTTAAATAAAGTCCACCTGTGTGCAATCTAAGTGTCACATGAAAAGTCACATGATCTCAGTATATATACACCTGTTCTGAAAGGCCCCAGAGTCTGCAACACCACTAAGCAAGGGGCACCACCAAGCAAACGGCACCATGAAGAGCAAGGAGCTCTCCAAACAGGTCAGGGACAAATTTGTGGAGAAGTACAGATAAGGGTTGGGTTATAAAAAAATATCAGAAACTTTGAACATCCCACCATAACAAACCTGCCAAGAGAGGGCCGCCCACCAAAACTCACGGACCAGGCAAGGAGGGCATTAATCAGAGAGGCAACAAAGAGACCAAAGATAACCCTGAAGGAGCTGCAAAGCTCCACAGCGGAGATTGGAGTATCTATCCATAGGACCCCTTTAAGCCGTACACTCCACAGAGCTGGGCTTTATGGAAGAGTGGCCAGAAAAAAGCCATTGCTTAAAGAAAAAAACATGTTTGGTGTTCGCCAAAAGGCATGTGGGAGACTCCCCAAACATATGGAAGAAGGTACTCTGGTCAGATGAGACTAAAATTGAGCTTTTTGGCCATCAAGGAAAACGCTATGTCTGGCGCAAACCCAACACCTCTCATCACCCCGAGAACACCATCCCAAAGTGAAGCATGGTGGTGGCAGCATCATGCTGTGGGGATGTTTTTCATGGGCAGGGACTGGGTAACTGGTCAGAATTGAAGGAATGATGGATGACGCTAAATACAGGGAAATTCTTGAGGGAAACCTGTTTCAGTCATCCAGAGATTTGAGACTGGGACGGAGGTTCACCTTCCAGCAGGACAATAACCCTAAGCATACTGCTAAAGCAACACTCGAGTGGTTTAAGGGGAAACATTTAAATGTCTTGGAATGGCCTAGTCAAAGCCCAGACCTCAATCCAATTGAGAATCTGTGGTATGACTTAAAGATTGCTGTACACCAACGGAACCCATCCAACTTGAAGGAGCTGGAGCAGTTTTGCCTTGAAGAATGGGCAAAAATCCCAGTGGCTAGATGTGCCAAGCTTATAGAGACATACCCCCAGAGACTTACAGCTGTAATTGCTGCAAAAGGTTGCTCTACAAAGTATTGACTTTGGGGGGGGGGGGTGAATAGTTATGCACGCTCAAGTTTTCTGTATTTCTTGTTTGTTTCACAAGAAAAATATTGTGCATCTTCAAAGTGGTAGGCATGTTGTGTAAATCAAATGATACAAACTCCCAAAAAATCAAATTTAATTCCAGGTTGTAAGGCAACAAAATAGGAAAAATGCCAAGGGGGGAATACTTTGCAAGCCACTGTAGTCCCTTTTGAGAAGTGTATCATATTTATTTTTTCATAACAATTATAAAGACAAGTGTAACTTGGTAAAAAAAAATGTATTAGTATTATTATTTCACCTAATTTTAATTAGTCTGGGTACCAGTCTGTTTAGCTATCATTCGACTGGCCTTTCTGCCAACTTCAGTATGAACATTCTATCATTAATGAGCTCCAGGAGAATAGAGGATTTGATCCTGATTCGATAACCCTCACAGCTATCCTCCAATCACAATGATTTTGCAAATATTTGTTTGTCTACAGATCATGTAGGTATATGGTTGCTAAGCAACCGTTTGTTTGTCCAGACGAAACCAGTCTGTCAGAAGTTGCTAGCTCAAGTCAAAATTCTCAAACTAAATACATACTGCAATTCCAACCACAAAAACGTTTTAGGGTGCATTCGTGAAATTCACTCTGGCTATCTACTCCAACTTCAGAGCACTCTTGTCTCAGTGTACCAGAGCGCAGAATAACTGATGAATTTACAAAAGCGTAACCCATTGAATATGACCGGTGTCAGTATTTAAAAAAACGTAGCTACCTAATTAAATTGTTGCGAGCATCACAGTTAAAGCCACCAACACTCTGAATTTATGAATAGACAATCTGACAAGGATCTGAATTTCGAATGCCCAGGCACTCCAGAGTGAATTTACGAACACACCCTTAGTTTTGATTCTAAGCCTCAAAATACAACAACTTGCCTAGCTAACTAACTAACTAACTTGCTAACAGCTACAGTGGGGAGAACAAGTATTTGATACACTGCCGATTTTGCAGGTTTTCCTACTTACAAAGCATGTAGAGGTCTGTAATTTTTTATCATAGGGACACTTCAACTGTGAGAGACGGAATCTAAAACAGAAATCCAGAAAATCACATTGTATGATTTTTAAGTAATTAATTTGCATTTTATTGCATGACATAAGTATTTGATACATCAGAAAAGCAGAACTTAATATTTGGTACAGAAACCTTTGTTTGCAATTACAGAGATCATAAGTTTCCTGTAGGTCTTGACCAGGTTTGCACATACTGCAGCAGGGATTTTGGCCCACTCCTCCATACAGACCTTCTCCAGATCCTTCAGGTTTCGGGGCTGTCGCTTCAGACGGGCCTGGACATGCGCTGGCTTGAGCAGGGGGACCTTGCGTGTGCTGCAGGATTTTAATCCACGACGGCGTAGTGTGTTACTAATGGTTTTCTTTGAGACTGTGGTCCCAGCTCTCTTCAGGTCATTGACCAGGTCCTGCCGTGTAGTTCTGGGCTGATCCCTCACCTTCCTCATGATCATTGATGCCCCACGAGGTGAGATCTTGCATGGAGCCCCAGACCGAGGGTGATTGACCGTCATCTTGAACTTCTTCCATTTTCTAATAATTGCGCCAACAGTTGTTGCCTTCTCACCAGGCTGCTTGCCTATTGTCCTGTAGCCCATCCCAGCCTTGTGCAGGTCTACAATTGTATCCCTGATGTCCTTACACAGCTCTCTGGTCTTGGCCATTGTGGAGAGGTTGGAGTCTGTTTGATTGAGTGTGTGGACAGGTGTGGACAGTTAATACAGGTAATGAGTGGAGAACAGGAGGGCTTCTTAAAGAAAAACTAACAGGTCTGTGAGAGCTGTAATTCTTACTGGTTGGTAGGTGATCAAATACTTATGTCATGCAATAAAATGCAAATTAATTACTTAAAAAATCATACAATGTGAAACACAGCTAGGGCAACTAAGGAGTGGCTCCGTAAGAAGCATCTCAAGGTCTTGGAGTGGCCTAGCCAGTCTCCAGACCTGAACCCAATAGAACATCTTTGGAGGGAGCTGAAAGTCCGTATTGCCCAGCGACAGCCCCGAAACCTGAAGGATCTGGAGAAGTCTGGAGGAGTGGGCCAAAATCCCTGCTGCAGTGTGTGCAAACCTGGTCAAGACCTACAGGAAACGTATGATCTCTGTAATTGCAAACAAAGGTTTCTGTACCAAATATTAAGTTCTGCTTTTCTGATGTATCAAATACTTATGTCATGCAATAAAATGCTAATTAATTACTTAAAAATCATACAATGTGATTTTCTGGATTTCTGTTTTAGATTCCGTCTCTCACAGTTGAAGTGTCCCTATGATAAAAAATTACAGACCTCTACATGCTTTGTAAGTAGGAAAACCTGCAAAATCGGCAGTGTATCAAATACTTGTTCTCCCCACTGTAAATGTTTGTTTTTGATTTTGTTGTTATAATTATATTATGGAGACTCCACATGTTATCATGGAATTATTTATGTTAAGTTTAACAACCAATCAGCAACTCCACTTTAAATCCAGTTGCATATTGAAGTTGAGATTGCTGAAAGGTCAGTCTCTTTGGCAATGACAAGGACTGGCAAGGAGTGAGTGTTATGGTAGCTAAACAGACTGGTACCCAGGTAAAATTGTAACATTCTGTCATAAAGAATAATACATGAATGACTATAGTAAGTACCTAGTAAGTGCCAACCCCTAACAGGGTTGACGATTTCTTCTTAAATCAGCTATGAATCCCCTTGTGATCCCCTTTGTGACAGGGGGAATGGAAGACATTGTTAAAACATTTCTAGCCTGTCTATCTATGGGTAACAGGGTTGACCTGTTATGTTCGACACGCTCAGTTTTCCACCACAAAATGCCAGAAAGGTTTTTAAATAAAGGAATAGAACCAGCTTTTACTATATGATTTGACTATTAGATGTTCAATGTTTCTTTTGAAAAACATATTTTAAAAGGAAAAGTTTCACCATATTAAAATGAGAGTTCAGTTCAGACGTAAATATAATTTCATGGAATAAATAATAATCTTCAGAAATTACTTTCTCAAAGCAACAAAATAACTAGGGCTTTACAATGATGGTGAAAATGTGGGGATTAAGTGGGTTAAACTCTTCCTAGAAGTGACACAGGGTTGACAGAGGGACATGTCAAAATGCTGAATTTTGGCACTAGCAAGCCTTTATTTATATAAAAAATAAGATGTATTGATCTCCCGAGTGGCGCAGCGGTCTAAGGCACTGCATCGCAGCGCTAGAGGCGTCACTACAGACCTGGGTTCGATCCCGGGCTGTATCACAACCGGCCGTGATCGGGAGTCCCATAGAGCGGCGCACAATATTGTCCTGGTTAGGGGAGGGTTTGGCAGGGGGGGCTCATTTACTTGGCTCATCGCGCTCTAGTGACTCCTTGTGGTGGGCTGGGCGCCTGCAGGCGGACCTCTGTAGTCAGTTGAATGGTGTTTCCTCTGACACATTGGTGAGGTGGGCGGGTGTTAAGAAGTGTGGTTTGGCAGGTCATGTTTCAGAGGACGCATTACTCAACCTTTGCCTCCTGAGCCCGTTGGGGAGTTGCAGCGATGAGACAAGATTGAAATTGGGGAGAGAATTTTTTTAAAGATTTAGTGAATTCTCCATGTGGTCTATATTAAAGGGCACTACATTTAATATAATAGGCTTTTAAAATTCAATTTTGGAGCACAGTTTCTACTTAAAATATCAAAGGGAAGCAAAAAGCAACTATTTTTATTGAACCCAGGTAAATAAGCTTTTTTATTGAATTCCATTGTCCTCCTAGTGTTGTTGAATCTCCTCTCTCCTTCAGTTTGCTCCTCAATTCATGCACCTTGGTTGGAAAGCGAGGTAGCGGAAGTGATCCCTTCCCTTTGCACTGTTTATGCTCTCTTGCCAACTCCTTGTGTAATTGTCATGTTAAGCTTGACAATGATAGCAATGGACTTAGCAAGAGCACAAACAGATCTGTGACCAGGCAGTGCCTGTTCCAGTCAGTTTTCTTTTAGTGAATACAACCCAGGTATAGTAGGAAGGTAGCCTGGGTACCAGTCTGTGCTATCATTCCACTCCTTGCCCCTCATTGATATTAACCACGACACAATTCTCATTGTGGCTTAAAAATAAGGATATGAGTCCAAAATGGCACTCTATTTCCTACACTGCACTATTTTTGACTTTATGGCCCAGCTCTAGTCAAAAGTAGTGCACTGTATAGGGGATACGGTGCCATTTGGGACAGACCCTATACAAACCAATCACCATCCCAAATGAGCCTCATACAAAGTTCTCATAGGAGGTGTGACTGAACCTATTGTACCTGAAGCCGACCTGACCAACTAACCAATTCTTCGGCTGCCCAGTAGAGAGAGAGAGAGAGAGAGAGGGCAATAACCCCATGGAGAAAGAGAGGGGGAGAGGATAAATCAAACAGTGTGTTTCTCTCCCCATGGGCGCTGATCTGTGATTACAGCTCTCTCTCTCTCTCTCTCTCTCTCTCTCTCTCTCTCTCTCTCTCTCTCTCTCTCTCTCTCTCTCTCTCTCTCTCTCTCTCTCTCTCTCTCTCTCTCTCTCTCTCTCTCTCTCTCTCTCTCTCTCTCTCTCTCTCTCTCTCAATTCAATTCAATTCAATTCAATTTCAATTTAAGGGCTTTATTGGCATGGGAAACGTATGTTAACATTGCCAAAGCACGTGAAGTAGATAGTAAACTAAAGTGAAATAAACAGTAAATATTAACAGTAAACATTACACACAGAAGTTCCAAAAGAATAAAGACATTTCCAATGTCATATTATGTATATATACAGTGTTGTAACAATGTGCAAATAGTTAAAGTACAAATGGAAAATAAATAAACATAAATATGGGTTGTATTTACAATGGTGTTTGTTCTTACTGGTTGCCCTTTTCTTGTTGGTAACAGGTCACAAATCCTGCTGCTGTGATGGCACACTGTGGTATTCCACCCAATAAATATGGGAATTTATCCAAATTGTGGGTCTGTGTAATCTGAGGGAAGTATGTGTCTCTAATATGGTCATACATTTGACAGGAAGTTAGGAAGTGCAGCTCAGTTTCCACCTCATTTTGTGGGCAGTGTGCACATAGCCTGTCTTCTCTTGAGAGCCAGGTCTGCCTACGGCAGCCTTTCTTAATAGCAAGGCTATGCTCATTGAGTCTGTACATAGTCAAAGATTTCCTTAATTTTGGATTAGTCACCGTGGTCAGGTATTCTGCCACTGTGTACTCTCTGTTTAGGGCCAAATAGCATTCTAGTTTGCTCTGTTTGTTTGTAAATTCTTTCCAATGTGTCAAGTAATTATCTTTTTGTTTTCTCATGATTTGGTTGGGTCTAATTGTGTTGTTGTTGTTGTCCTTGGGCTCTGTGGGGTCTGTTTGTGTTTGTGAACAGAGCCCCAGGACCAGCTTGCTTAGCGTACTATTCTCCAAGTTCATCTCTCTGTAGGTGATGACTTTGTTATGGAAGGTTTGGGAATCGCTTCCTTTTAGGTGGTTGTAGAATTTAACGGCTCTTTTCTGGATTTTGATCATTAGCGGGTATCGGCCTAATTCTGCTCTGCATGCATTATTTGGTGTTTGACGTTGTACACTGAGGATATTTTTGCAGATATCTGCATGCAGAGTCTCAATTTGGTGTTTGTCCCATTTTGTGAATTCTTGGTTGGTGAGCGGACCCCAGACCTCACAACCATAAAGGGCAATGGGTTCTATAACTGATTCAACCTTCTTGCCTTGTCTCGCTGATCGTTCACAGCTTTGTGGAAGTTACCTGTGGCGCTGATGTTTAGGCTGAGGTGTGTATAGTTTTTTGTGTGCTCTAGGGCAACGGTGTCTAGATGGAATTTGTATTTATGGTCCTGGCAACTGGACCTTTTTTGGAACACCATTATTTTTGTGTTACTGAGATAAATGTGTGTGTGTTTTGCCAATTTTAACCGCACACTTGTTGTTTGTGTACATGGATTTTATAATGTCGTATGTTTTTCCCCCAACCCCACTTTCCATCAATTTGTATAGCAGACCCTCATGCCAAATTGAGTCAAAAGCTTTTTTGAAATCAACAAAGCGTAAGAAGACTTTGCCTTTGTTTTGGTTTGTTTGTTTGTCAATTAGGGTGTGCAGGGTGAATATGTGGTCTGTCATATGGTCATTTGGTAAAAAGCCAATTTGTCATTTGCACAGTACATTGTTTTCACTGAGGAAATGTACGAGTCTTCTGTTAATGATGATGCAGGGGATTTTCCAAAGGTTGCTGTTAACGCATATCCCACGGTTGTCATGAGCCCTCTCACTCCACCGGGTTACCACCTTAATGTGTTTCCACTATCTTCCACTCTGCTCATCTCTCTCTCTCTACTCAGCCTAACGAGCTCCACCTGTCCCTGCTCTGCTCGGCTCTAATTACTCTGCCAGCTGCGCTGCATTACCCACTAACCTCTCCCAGTATTTAAAGTCCCGTCTTTCAGCTCTCCTTTGTCAGATCGTCTGCAAAGCTCACACCCGGAACCTGTGTGCTCGCGCTTCTGGCTCACCCTTGTTTTGTGACCCCGGACCTGCCTGATTCTTGGATACTCTTCTGCCCCAGGAAAACCAGACCTGCTTTCTGCCATTACGACTCCTGACTACTCTTCGACCCCGGACTTCTGGACCACCAACCACCGGCGTCATCGGACGCACGCTGCCACTGGGGGGAGGCACAGACCCAGCCCATTGGACCAGGGATAACCCCTGGAGCCTTCACTCACTCCCTACTTCCCTTTTCCCCTTAAGTTTAAATAAACTTTCTGGTGTGACGCAATTGTGGTCCTCTTGTCGTCTGTCTGAACCGTGACAGTACGATCTGACCATCATGGACTCAGCGCACACTTCCCCCGACATGGAAACCGAAGAACCTGAGCAACCCACCGCCATGCTACACCTGGAACACACTGAGAGAGAGCTAGGCCGCATGAGCGGCGACATCACCTCTCTGCTTCAGGTCGGCTACCAACAGCATCAGCAGTTCCAGCAGCACCAGCAGCAGTCCCAGCAGCAGCAACAACAACTCGCCAGGATCATCCAACTCCTCACCAACCTTACCCCAGCCAGTCTGCCCACCAGCCCTGCCTCCGAGTTACCTGCCCCGGTCATTTCAGCCGCTGCCCCGGAACCCAAGATTGGAAACCCCGAGCGGTTCAACGGCGATTCTACCCAGGTCCGGCCATTCCTGACTAGCTGCCGACTTCAGTTCTCCTTGCAGCCAAGGACCTTCGCCACGGAGGGGCTAGGGTCGGGTATGCCATCACTCACCTGACGGGCCGAGCTCGACTCTGGGGAACAGCAGAGTTCGAACGTCAAACCCCCGCATGTGCAACCTTCGACCTGTTTGCTGAGGAGATGCTGAAGGTGTTTGACCTGGATTCACCAACCGCAGAGGCGTCTCGTGAACTGTTCAGTATTCGACAAGGCAGACGTACAGTCGCAGACCATTCCATCGACTTCCGAACCCTGGCAAGACGAAGTTCTTGGAACACACCATCGTTGGTGGACGCGTTCTTCCATAGCTTGGCTGACTATATCAAGGCCGCAGTTGGTCTCCCATGAACTGCCTTCCACTCTTGATGAAGCCATCGCACTGACTGTCCGGATCGACAGAAGGATACAGACCCGTCGTCGTGAGAGGGGGCGCCAAGGTCCACCAACTACCGGCATTCGGAGAGATCCGACTGGGCTCCTGTCAGCTACTGCCACTCACCCAAGTCAGCTTGATCAGTCTGAGCCTATGGAGATTGGGCGAGCCCCTCTCACTCCTGCAGAGCGCCAGCGCCGCTTCACCTCAAACCTCTGCCTCTATTGTGGAGGTGATGGACATCGTGTGGTAACCTGCCCCTTTAAAAGCCGAAGCTCACCGGGCATAGGGGGAGTCCGGTTGAGCTCAATGACCATCCAGTCCTCCGACCGCAAACCCTTGCTGCAAGTTCACCTCCGCCTCTCTGACTCTACTCACACCCTGGCTGCTCTGGTGGATTCTGGCGCCGAAGCCAACATAATGGACATCAAGCTGGCACGCCAACTGGGACTGGAGAACCTCCGTTTGACACCTCCTATTCCTGCCCGGGCACTGGACGGACACTTACTCGGATCGGTCACTCATGTCACGGCCCCGGTCTTGATGGGTCTGTCCGGAAACCATCAAGAAACTATCCAGTTTCACCTGCTCCCCTCTCCAGGCCAACCCCTCATCCTGGGTTACCCATGGCTCCGCCCGGCACAACCTCAGCTCGACTGGGTGACCGGGGTGATCAGGGGAGTGGGGAGAGGACTGCCACCGAACCTGCCTGCTTGCTGCCGCACTACCCCCTCGGCCAGTACCTACTAACTCCGCCCCTGACCTCTCCCATGTCCCAGAATGCTACCATGGTCTCAGAGAAGTGTTTAACAAAGCAAGAGCCACATCTCTGCCCCCTCACCGACCGTGCGACTGTGCCATCGACCTCCCTCCCTGGAACAGCCCCTCCAAGGGGCCGTCTTTATTCGTTGTCTGCTCCTGAAAGAAGGTCCATGGAGGACTACATCAATGACTCTCTGTCCACAGGATTGATCCGTTCCATCTTCATCTCCGGCTGGTGCTGGCTTCTTCTTTGTGGGGAAGAGGGACGGATCTCTTCGCCCCTGCATCGACTACAGGGGACTCAACGACATCACAGTGAAAGACCGTTACCCTCTCCCTCTGCTCACCTCTGCTTTTGAGTTGCTCCAGGGAGCCACTGTTTTTACCAAGTTGGATCTCAGAAACGCTTACCACCTAGTGCGGATCCGGGAGGGAGATGAATGGAAGACCGCATTCAATACACCAACAGGCCACTACGAGTATCTGGTTATGCCTTTTGGCCTCACCAATGCTCCTGCTGTGTTCCAGGCTCTAGTGAATGATGTACTGCGGGACATGTTAAACAAGTTTGTCTTCGTTTACCTGGATGACATCTTAATCTACTCCAGAAACCTGTCTGAACACACCCGCCATGTCCAGCAAGTCCTTCATCGTCTTCTGGAGAATTCCCCTACGCCAAGGCAGAGAAATGTGAGTTTCACGTCAAGACAGTGGCCTTCCTGGGGTACATAGTGGCAGAGGGAAGTATCCAAATGGATCCTGCCAAAGTATCAGCAGTCACGTCATGGCCAGTTCCGGAGAACAGAAAGAAGCTGCAACAGTTTCTGGGGTTTGCTAACTTCTATAGAAAGTTTATCCGGAACTACAGTACCGTTGCTGCCCCTCTCACTGCTCTAACCAGCACCAAGCAACCCTTCACCTGGACCCCAGCAGCCGACAAGGCCTTCAGTACCCTCAGGTAAGGTTCACCTCCGCTCCCATCCTCCAGATGCCTGACGTGGACCGGCAATTCATTGTGGAGGTGGACGCCTCGGATGTGGGAGTTGGTGCTGTGATTTCTCAGTGGGCTGCGGAGGATAGGAAGCTCCATCCCTGTGCCTTTTTCTCACGTCGGTTGTCCCCCTCTGAGTGCAATTACGACATAGGGGAACCGAGAGCTGCTGGCTGTGAAGCTTGCCTTGGAGGAGTGGCGTCACTGGCTGGAGGGGTCCACCATTCCATTTCTCGTTTGGACCGATCATAAGAACTTGGAGTACATCCGCACGGCCAAACGGTTGAACTCCAGGCAGTCCCGCTGGGCCCTGTTCTTCACCAGGTTTAATTTCACTCTGTCATACCGGCCTGGATCACGCAACACCAAGCCAGACGCCCTCTCCCGTCAATTCCAGAAGGATGACAACCCCTCCAAGGATCCTGTGTCGATTCTGCCAAGTCCCTGCATCGCAGCAGCTCTGACCTGGGCTGTTGAGGAACAGGTGCTGGAAGCTCTCCGTAACCAGCCCGGTCCCAGCACTTGCCCAGCTGACCGCCTTTTTGTCCCCCGAAGACCTAAGGTCCCAGGTCGTTCAGTGGGGACATGACTCCCGCCTAGCTTGTCACCCTGGCTCCACCCGCACTTACAACCTGCTCGCCCAGAGGTTCTGGTGGCCCGCTCTGAGAAAGGATGTACGGGGAATTCGTCCAAGCCTGCCCCATCTGCAACCAACACAAGTCGTCCTGCCAGCCCCCCAGCCGGATTGCTGCAGCCCCTGCCTGTGCCCAGACGTCCCTGGTCTCACATCGCCCTTGACTTTGTCACGGGGCTGCCCCCTTCAAGGGGCAAGACCGTCATTCTCACCATAGTTGACCGATTCAGCAAGATGGCACACTTCATTCCCCTCCCCAAGCTCCCAACCGCCAAGGAGACCGCCCAGGTGGTCCTGGAACACGTCTTCCGGATCCACGGACTGCCAAAGGATGTAGTTTCTGACCGTGGTCCACAATTCTCCTCCGCTTTTTGGAAGGAGTTCTGTCACCTGCTGGGAGCCACAGTCAGTCTGACTTCCGGATTCCATCCCCAATCCAATGGGCAGTCAGAGCGGGCAAATCAGGAGCTCGAGAAGGCACTGCGATGCATGACTTCACGCAACCCCCACTCCTGGTCGCAGCAATTGACATGGGTGGAGTACGCACACAATTCTCTGACCTGCTCTGCCATCGGTATGTCCCCTTTCCAATGTGTTTATGGATACCAGCCTCCTCTATTTGCCAGTCAGGAAGGGGAGGTTACTTGCCCATCTGCACTTGCGTTTGCCCGTCGATGTCGCCGCACCTGGTCACAGGCCCGAGCCACACTTCTCAGATCCGTTGCCAGCTACACTACCGGGGCCAACCGTCGGAGAATCCCTGCTCCCACCTACCATGTTGGTCAAAGGGGTGTGGTTGTCGTCAAGGAACCTGCCACTCAGGGTGGAGTCGCAGAAGTTGGCACCTCGGTTCATTGGCCCATTCCCTATCATAAGAGTGATTAGCCCAACTGCTGTCCGGCTCCAACTGCCTAATTCCATGAGGGTGCACCCCCACTTTCCATGTGTCTAAGATTAAGCCCATTCATGAGAGTCCGCTGGTCCCTGCTGCGCCTTGTCCTCCTCCTCCACGGCTCGTCGATGGTGGTCTGGTTTACACCGTCCGCCGCCTGCTTCGGTCCAGACGGAGGGGTAGGGGTCTCCAGTACCTCATTGACTGGGAGGGCTATGGACCTGAGGAAAGGACCTGGGTGCCAGCTAGTCGGATTGTGGATAGGACTCTCATCACCGCCTTCCACCAACGGCATCCTGATCAACCTGCAATCCGTAGGGGCCGCCCCAGAGGGATCCCTAACCGTCCTGCCCGCTCGGCTTCCTGTCCTGTGCCTGATCCTGTCTCGGGACCTGTCCCATCTCCCCGACCACGGCCCTCCGGCTTCCTCCGAGGATGAGGGCGTTCGCTCGGACCGTTCGGAGGAGTTCTCAGCCCTCCTCCGGCTCCCCTCCTCCCGCCCGGCGTGGTGTTGCTCTTGGGACTTCTGGGGCCGTCCCTTGGGGGGTTCTGTCATGAGCCCTCTCACTCCACCGGGTTACCACCTTAATGTGTTTCCACTATCTTCCACTCTGCTCATCTCTCTCTCTCTACTCAGCCTAACGAGCTCCACCTGTCCCTGCTCTGCTCGGCTCTAATTACTCTGCCAGCTGCGCTGCATTACCCACTAACCTCTCCCAGTATTTAAAGTCCCGTCTTTCAGCTCTCCTTTGTCAGATCGTCTGCAAAGCTCACACCCGAACCTGTGTGCTCGCGCTTCTGGCTCACCCTTGTTTTGTGACCCCGGACCTGCCTGATTCTTGGATACTCTTCTGCCCCAGGAAAACCAGACCTGCTTTCTGCCACTCGACTCCTGACTACTCTTCGACCCCGGACTTCTGGACCACCAACCACCGGCGTCATCGGACGCATCGCTGCCACTGGGGAGGCACAGACCCAGCCCATTGGACGGGATAACCCCTGGAGCCTTCACTCACTCCCTACTTCCCTTTTCCCCTTAAGTTTAAATAAACTTTCTGGTGTGACGCAATTGTGGTCCTCTTGTCGTCTGTCTGAACCGTGACAACGGTAGTTATTGGGGTCAAATTTGTCTCCACTTTTGTGGATTGGGGTGATCAGTCCTTGGTTTCAAATATTGGGGAAGATGCCAGAGCTAAGGATGATGTTAAATAGTTTAAAGAGTTTGTATTTTGTCCTGTAGTTCATTCAGTGTAATTGGAAAATCCAGTGGGTTCTGGTAGTCTTT
This sequence comes from Coregonus clupeaformis, assembly GCF_020615455.1. Taxonomy (NCBI): domain Eukaryota; kingdom Metazoa; phylum Chordata; class Actinopteri; order Salmoniformes; family Salmonidae; genus Coregonus; species Coregonus clupeaformis. The sequence goes on along the minus strand of NC_059201.1, from coordinate 13,232,686 downwards.
AATAGTTGATTCTAAGATTTGTATTTGATAATGTATATGTTTTTGCTGTTTGTTCTTTGTTATAAGGCCAAAAAGATTGGAGAAGTGGTTTACCCATACATCTCCATTTTGGATAGATAACTCTTCCTGTTGTTGTTTGTTTAGTGTTTTCCAATTTTCCCAGAAGTGGTTAGAGTCTATGGATTCTTCAATTACATTGAGCTGATTTCTGATGTGCTGTTCCTTTTTCCGTAGTGTATTTCTGTATTGTTTTAGTGATTCACCATAGTGAAGGCGTAGGCTCAGGTTTTCTGGGTCTCTATGTTTTTGGTTGGATAGGTTTCTCAATTTCTTTCTTAGGTTTTTTCATTCTTCATTAAACCATTTGTCATTGTTGTACATTTTCTGTTAGAAATGTTTAGATTTGATAGGGAAGCTGAGCGGCCAAATATACTGTTTAGGTTTTCTACTGCCAAGTTTACACCTTCACTATTACAGTGAAATGTTTTGTCCAGGAAGTTGTCTAAAGGGGATTGTTGTTGCCTAATTGGTTTTTGGTAGGTTTCTACACTACTTTCCTTCCATGTATAGCATATCTTAATATTATTCAGTTCCTTTGAATTTGATGCCTCATGATTGAGTATTGCTCTGTTCAAGTAGACTGTGATTTTGCTGTGATCTGATAGGGGTGTCAGTGGGCTGACTGTGAACGCTCTGAGAGACTCTGGTTTGAGGTCAGTGATAAAGTATACAGTACTAGTGCCAAGAGATGAGCTATAGGTGTACCTACCATAGGAGTCTCCTCGAAGCCTACCACTGACTATGTACATACCCAGCGACAGAGCTGCAGGAGTTGTGACCCATTGTTGTTGGTTATGTTGTCGTAGTTGTGCCTAGGGGGGCATATAGAAGAGGGAATGCTGTCACCTCTCTCTCGCTCTCCCTCTCTCTCTCCCTACCTCCCTCCCTGCTGAGGCGGGAGGGTTGATCGATGCAGAGAAAAAGGGTTAGACAGGAACAGTGGGGTATGTCTGAGATATGAGGTGATGACATCAGACTAGTGTGAAGTGTGTGTGTTTCCCATCTGAGAGAGAGGGAGAGGCATGAGAGAGAGAGAGGGGGGAGATACAGGGAGCGACAATAGAGAAAGAGAGAGAGAAAGAGAGAGGGGGGAGATACAGGGAGAAACAATAGAGAGAGAGAAAGAGGGGGAGATACAGGGAGCGATGAGAGAGAGAGAGAGAGAGAGAGAGAGAGAGAGAGAGAGAGAGAGAGAGAGAGAGAGAGAGAGAGAGAGAGAGAGAGAGAGAGAGAGAGAGAGAGAGAGAGAGAGAGAGAGAGAGAGAGAGAGAGAGAGAGAGAGAGAGAGGGGAGATACAGGGAGAGACGAGAGAGAGAAAGGGGGGAGATACAAGGAGAGACAAGAGAGAGAGAGGGGGGGAGATACGGGGAGTGAGCGAGAGAGAGAGAGAGAGAGAGAGAGAGAGAGAGAGAGAGAGAGAGAGAGAGAGAGAGAGAGAGAGAGAGAGAGAGGGGGGAGATACAGGGAGAGACTAGAGAGGGGGGGGGATACAGGGAGAGACAAGAGAGAGAGGGGGGAGATACAGGGATCGACAAGAGAGAAAGAGGGGGAGGGATACAGGGAGCGACAAGAGAGAAAGAGAGAGGTGGAAGATACAGGGAGAGACAAGAGAGAGAGGGGAGATATACAGGGAGAGACAAGAGAGAGAGAGAGAGGGGGAGATACAGGGAGCGACAATAGAGAGAGAGAGAGAGAGAGAGAGAGAGAGAGAGAGAGAGAGAGAGAGAGAAGGGGGGGAGATACAGGGAGAGACAAGAGAGAGAGAGGGGGGGGAGATACAGGGAGAGACGAGAGAGGGGGGGAGATACAGGGAGCGACGAGAGAGAGAGGGGGGAGATACAGGGACCGACAAGAGAGAAAGAGGGGGAGGGATACAGGGAGTGACAAGAGGAAAGAGAGAGGTGGGAGATACAGGGAGAGAGAGAGAGAGGGGGGAGATACAGGGAGCGACGAGAGAGAGAGAGCGAGAGAGAGCGAGAGAGAGAGAGAGAGAGAGAGAGAGAGAGAGAGAGAGAGAGAGAGAGGGGAGGGGGAGATACAGGGAGCAATGAGAGAGAGAGAGAGAGAGAGAGAGAGAGAGAGAGAGAGAGAGAGAGAGAGAGAGAGAGAGACAGGGAGAGACGAGAGAGAGAGAGAGAGAGAGAGAGAGAGAGAGAGAGAGAGAGAGAGAGAGAGAGAGAGAGATACAGAGAGAGAGAGAGAGAGAGAGAGAGAGAGAGAGAGAGAGAGCGGGGGAGATAAAGGGAGTGACAAGAGAGAGAGAGAGAGAGAGAGAGAGAGAGAGAGAGAGAGAGAGAGAGAGAGAGAGAGAGAGAGAGAGAGAGGGGGGGGGGGGGGGATACAGGGAGAGACGAGAGCGAGAGAGAGGGGGGTGATACAGGGAGCGACAAGAGAGAGAGAGAAGAGGGAGATACAGGGACAGGCAAGAGAGAGAGAGGGGGGGATACAGGGAGAGACAAGAGAGAGAGAGAGAGAGAGGGGAGAAACAGGGAGAGACAAGAGAGAGAGAGAGAGAGAGAGAGAGAGAGAGAGAGGGGGGACGACAACAACACAATTAGACCCAACCAAATCATGAGAAAACAAAAAGAGAATTACATGACACATTGGAAAGAACAAACAAAAAAACAGAGCAAACTAGAATGCTATTTGGCCCTAAACAGAGAGTACACCGTGGCAGAATACCTGACCACTTTGACTGACCCAAACTTAAGGAAAGCTTTGACTATGTACAGACTCAGTGAGCATAGCCTTGCTATTGAGAAAGGCCGCCGTAGGCAGACCTGGCTCTCAAGAGAAGACAGGCTATGTGCACACTGCCCACAAAATGAGGTGGAAACTGAGCTGCACTTCCTAACCTCCTGCCAAATGTATGACCATATTAGAGACACATATTTCCCTCAGATTACAGCGATCCACAAAGAATTCAAAAACAAACCCAATTTTGAGAAACTCCCTTATCTACTGGGTGAAAAACCACAGTGTGCCATCACAGCTGCAAGATTTGTGACCTGTTGCCACAAGAAAAGGGCAACCAGTGAAGAACAAACACCATTGTAAATACAACCCATATTTATGTTTATTTATTTTCCCATTTGTACTTTAACTATTTGCACATTGTTACAACACTGTACAGTGGGGAAAAAAAGTATTTAGTCAGCCACCAATTGTGCAAGTTCTCCCACTTAAAAAGATGAAAGAGGCCTGTAATTTTCAGCATAGGAACACGTCAACTATGACAGACAAATTGAGATTTTTTTTCTCCAGAAAATCACATTGTAGGATTTTTTATGAATTTATTTGCAAATTATGGTGGACAATAAGTATTTGGTCACCTACAAACAAGCAAGATTTCTGGCTCTCACAGACCTGTAACTTCTTCTTTAAGAGGCTCCTCTGTCCTCCACTTGTTACCTGTATTAATGGCACCTGTTTGAACTTGTTATCAGTATAAAAGACACCTGTCCACAACCTCAAACAGTCACACTCCAAACTCCACTATGGCCAAGACCAAAGAGCTGTCAAAGGACACCAGAAACAAAATTGTAGACCTGCACCAGGCTGGGAAGATAGAATCTGCAATAGGTAAGCAGCTTGGTTTGAAGAAATCAACTGTGGGAGCAATTATTAGGAAATGGAAGACATACAAGACCACTGATAATCTCCCTCGATCTGGGGCTCCACGCAAGATCTCACCCAGTGGGGTCAAAATGATCACAAGAACGGTGAGCAAAAATCCCAGAACCACACGGGGGGACCTAGTGAATGACCTGCAGAGAGCTGGGACCAAAGTAACAAAGCCTACCATCAGTAACACACTACGCCGCCAGGGACTGAAATCCTGCAGTGCCAGACGTGTCCCCCTGCTTAAGCCAGTACATGTCCAGGCCCGTCTGAAGTTTGCTAGAGTGCATTTGGATGATCCAGAAGAGGATTGGGGAGAATGTCATATGGTCAGATGAAACCAAAATATAACTTTTTGGTAAAAACTCAACTCGTCGTGTTTGGAGGACAAAGAATGCTGAGTTGCATCCAAAGAACACCATACCTACTGTGAAGCATGGGGGTGGAAACATCATGCTTTGGGGCTGTTTTTCTGCAAAGGGACCAGGATGACTGATCCGTGTAAAGGAAAGAATGAATGGGGCCATGTATCGTGAGATTTTGAGTGAAAACCTCCTTCCATCAGCAAGGGCATTGAAGATGAAACGTGGCTGGGTCTTTCAGCATGACAATGATCCCAAACACACCGCCCGGGAAACGAAGGAGTGGCTTCGTAAGAAGCATTTCAAGGTCCTGGAGTGGCCTAGCCAGTCTCCAGATCTCAACCCCATAGAAAATATTTGGAGGGGAGTTGAAAGTCTGTGTTGCCCAGCGACAGCCCCAAAACATCACTGCTCTAGAGGAGATCTGCATGGAGGAATGGGCCAAAATACCAGCAACAGTGTGTGAAAACCTTGTGAAGACTTACAGAAAACGTTTGACCTGTGTCATTGCCAACAAAGGGTATATAACAAAGTATTGAGAAACTATTATTATTGACCAAATACTTATTTTCCACCATAATTTGCAAATAAATTCATTAAAAATCCTACAATGTGATTTTCTGGATTTTTTTTCTCATTTTGTCTGTCATAGTTGACGTGTACCTATGATGAAAATTACAGGCCTCTCTCATCTTTTTAAGTGGGAGAACTTGCACAATTGGTGGCTGACTAAATACGTTTTTTCCCCCACTGTATGATTGGTATCTCCAGTGCAAGGCAGACCGTAGAGGACAGGGTGGGAGTCAAGGAGAGGAGTTTACACCCAGTTGACAACCTCCCTCACCGCGCTGCGCCTCCTTCTGCTGCTCAAATCATGTTTTATAGGGTCCGTGTGTGAGGCCCTTCATCCTACGCACACCAGACCTGGGTTCAAATACTATTTGAAATATTTTACGGTACATACGATATACTTTATTGTCCATTTACAGGTGTAGGATCTTAATTTGATCACTCTTCCCACTGGGCAAAAGCTGGTTGAATAAACGTTGATTCAACGTCATTTCAACCAGAAAATGTAACGTTGAATCAATGTGGAAAAACTGATTTGATTTCAAAAAAGTAATCAACGTAATGGAATTTAGCCTTTTTTTCACCCAACTTTGAACCTAAATCCAATGACATGGTGAATTTTTGTTGTTGATTTCACGTTAGTTGACAACTCAACCAAATGTAAATCAAAACTACACATTGAATTGACGTCTGTGCCCAGTGGGTTTTGTTGCTGAGAATTTTCCTGCACCACACAATGCAGATGAGCTTCGTGATTTACATAAATTCACTGAAAACCCACTCTAACACACGGTAATATTAACAGTAATTCACTCTTCATGTAGCCTACTTTTGTCCAGCTAATAGTCTAACTACCGATCAAGCAATGCATTAAACGTTCAAATCCTGCTGATGCAGGATTATTTTTGCTGTGACAATATAGGTCAAATTAAGACCTTACATCTGTACATGGAAATTCATTTAGAGAAGTCAGCATACAAACACAACACACTGTAATACATGCAGTACGGAAAACTGGAACGTTAGTACACAAGTCACACACATTCAAATTCTCTGCGGCCTACTGTCTCACCATGTATTGGGCCTGCATCTGTCCTATGCCCCACTGTTCAGCAGTCTGATGGCTGCCAGAATGAAACTCGCCCTGCTCCTATTCTTGCTGAACAATGGGAGCTTCTATCTCCTTCCTGAGGGCAGCAGCTCAAAACAGATTGTGTGTGGGGTCCTCTATGATGCACTTGGCCTTGTCCTTTGCATGTTTATCATGGATAATTAATTACTTCTTTGAGCATTTGCTTTTATTGGTTCCATTGCACTAGGCAAGCTCAATGAAACACAGCTAAATGATTTGAAATAATTTCAAACACTATTTGAACCAATGTCTGCAGCTCACAGAACACAGACAGCTCCCAATTTACACAGCTGCAGCTGACCACATAATACCATCAGATTTATAACTAACTCTAACTGAAGGGCTATAAACCGACTGTTACAAAATGCTTCAGTTTGTTCTGGATGGAATCTGGGGGGTGGAACTGAAAAGACATCTGTAGGTACAGTATTTTCGTTTGTGTTCAGGTTCCCTCAAAGGAACTGGAAGGCAGGATAAAGTCATGCCATTTTTCTGACACACCCTTCTCCTTTCCCACTTCCTCCTTCCTATCATCCCTCACCTCCTCCTTCCTATCCTCCCTCACCTCCTCCTTCCTATCCTCCCCCACCTTCTCCTTCCTATCCTCCCTCACCTTCTCCTTCCTATCCTATCAAGGGTCACTCATTGGTCAATAACTTAGTGACATTTGGGGGGGGGTGTAATGACTCAGCTTTATGATGGCATTATGATATATAATAACACTAGTGAATGTGGTGATGATTGCCATGGTGATTGCCCCCCTGCAATGTCAAAGTTGAGACCCTTTAAGTAAATGTGAAGTAGTAAACTTATTTCTTGAAAGAAACTAATGAGCTAAGTAAGCACTGCCTTATTCACCTATGGATCTATCATTATTTTTACTATTTTCTACATTGTAGCATAATAGTGAAGACATCAAAACTATGAAATAACACATATGGATTCATGTAGTAACCCAAAAAATATTTTAGATTTGAGATTCTTCAAATAGCCACCCTTTGCCTTGATGACAGCTTTGCACACTCTTGGCATTCTCTCAACCAGATTCACCAGAAATGCTTTTCCAACAGTCTTGAAGGAGTTCCCACATATGCTGAGCACTTGTTGGCTGCTTTTCCTTCACTCTGCAGTCCGACTCATCCCAAACCATCTCAATTTGGTTGGGGTCGGGGGAATGTGGAGGCCAGGTCATCTGATGCAGCACTCCATCACTCTCTTTCTTGGTCAAATAGCCCTTACATGTTGGGTCATTGTCCTGTTGAAAAACAAATAATAGTCCCACTAAGCGCAAACCAGATGGGATGGTGTATCGCTGCAGAATGCTGTGGTAGCCATGCTGGTTAATTAAGTGTGCCTTGAATTCTAAATAAATCACAGTGTCATCAGCAAAGCACCCCCACACCATAACACCTCCTCCTCCATGCTTTACGGTGGGAAATACACATGCGGAGATCATCCGTTCACCCACACCGCGTCTTACAAAGTCAGAGCGGTTGGAAACAAAAATCTCCAATTTGGACTCTAGACCAAAGGACAAATTTCCACCGGTCTAATGTCCATTGCTCGTGTTTCTTGGCTCAAGCAAGTCTCTTCTTCTTATTTGTGTCCTTTAGTAGTGGTTTCTTTGCAGCAATTCGACCATGAAGGCCTGATTCACACAGTCTCCTCTGAACCGTTGATGTTGAGATGTGTCTGTTACTTGAACTCTGTGAAGCATTTATTTGGGCTGCAATTTCTGAGGCTGGTAACTCTAATGAACTTTATCCTCTGCAGCAGAGGTAACTCTGGGTCTTCCATTCCTGTGGCGGTCCTCATGAGAGCCAGTTTCATCATAGCACTTGAAGAAACATTCAAAGTTCTTGACATTTTCCGGATTGACTGATCTTAATTTCTTAAAGTAATGATGCTTATTTGAGCCGTTCTTGCCATAATATGGACTTGGTCTTTTACCAATTAGGGCTATCGTCTGTATGCCAAGAGTGTGCAAAGCTGTCATCAAGGCAAAGGGTGGCTACTTTGAAGAATCTCAAATATAAAATGTATTTTGATTTGTTTAACACTTTTTTGGTTACTACATGATTCCATAATGTTGATGTCTTCACTATTATTCTACTGTAGAAAAATAGTACAAATAAAGAAAAACACTGGAATGAGTAGGTGTGTCCAAACGTTTGACTGGTACTGTATGTCTAATATAGGAGGGACCCTACTAAAACCCTGGAATGTTTATGTATAAACTTACCAATAACTTGGTTTCTGGATTTAAGGCTATGCTGCTCAGCAAGACCTGCGAGGACAATAATATTGAACATTGTAACACTTTCGTGGAGGAGAAACAATTCAAGTGTACCATCTAGTGTTCAAACATAGTATTACAACAACATTGGTGAGGATAGGTTGTCTGTAACACTAGTCCCACTGATCACTCTGGCTAACGTTGACCTGATGTGACCATTTGTTTTATTCATTAACAGACATTCAGAAAGAAATGTTCCCACACATACTTAATCAATATGACAGAGTTAGTTTATTTGCAAGGAGAACAACCAGCTCCAAATGGAATCATCAACAGGAAAGAAAGGGGGATCACACCAAAATTAATATTATATTTCTCTCAAACATAGTTAGTGTCACCTAGTGATACAGGGGATGAGCCAAGTCTTTTCATAGCATGTTATTGAGCAGCTCTCTAAAATCAATTCAAATCAATGCAGATATACGGTGCCTCAGTTATGGGTCCGAAAAACATCACACATTCTATAACCATCTAGTCTTACAATTATATGTAAAATTATTAAAAAATAAGAAATTTATTTATCTCTTTCTCTTCCCAATCGCTGGGCATTTTGAGAACGCTCTGTCTATCTAGACTCGTAATTACCAGACTGATTCCGTGGAAGCGAACCATTCATGTAAGCACGCGAGATCAGGCGGCTTGCGAGGTTACCCTTTATCCACTCCTGGGCTCTTTCCACTCCAAGTTATCTTTCTTCTACCTCCCTTGAATGTGAGTTCTGAGGTGTCCCTTGATCTGTCCGGACTGACTGAATCCTTTCCCACAGACAGGACAGGTGTAGGGTTTCTCCCCCGTGTGTACCCTCAGGTGGGCCTTCAGGTGGGCTGACTGGTTGAAGCGTTTACCACACATGTGGCAACGGTAAGGTCTCTCTCCCGTGTGGATCCGCTGGTGTTCCCTGAACTTCCCTGAGTAGCTGAAGCTCTTGCCACACACACCACAGTGAAAGGGCTTCTCCTTAGTGTGAGAACGCTGGTGGACCTTGAGGTAACTGGTAGAGGTGAATGACTTCCAACAGACTGTGCAGTTGATTTGCCTGTGACTAGTGTCACCACTGTGTGGTACTGTGTGGGCTAGCATGTGTGCCTCCAGTTGGGATAGTTCAAAGAACACGGCACCACACCGAGTACATGAGTGTGTCTGTGTGTCCTCCTCTGGTCTCCTTTCTAGATCTCTTGGAACAATAGGAACACTTTCAGTGTTCTCAGTGTTCTGACTGTTGTGTTCTAGAACAGTCTGGATTTACTTCAGAGACGGGCTGAGACTGAGGGGAGTCACTGGTTGGTTCTGATAGTGATACTCCATAGCCATCAGGTTCTGTTTTGATCTTTCCAGTTGTGTTGGTCAGTAGAGACTCCCCCTCTCTGTTCTCCACAGTTTGGGTTCGGGGAAGATGTGAGGGCTGAGGTCGGTCCGCATTATTTTCCACACAGGGAGGAGTAGATATGGAGTCTTCTTTGGTATCATACTCCGGTACTTGAAGGTGCTCTTCCTCCTGACTGGCCCTGAGTTCACCCTGTTCCTCTTTAATATATGTGGTCTCTAGGTCCTCCTGGCCCAGCCTGGGGCTCCACTCCTGCTCACAGTGCTGCTGCTCAGGGGGAGTTTGCTGCTGCGGGACACAAGACAGTATGGGCGGAGGGGCTGTGGGGAAAGACGAAAACAGACATAATGTAATGACAGCCTCCAAGGAATCATGAGACAGACTTTCATCAAGTAAATGACAAGAGACCACCCCTACACTTTGGCTCTGAAAACGGCATGTCTCCCTCTTCCCTATAGTACAGTATCAAATACAATTCAGGTGGGGGTTTTAAACACACTAGTTAGCTAGCTAAGCAAGATAAGGCCTAGATAAAATGAGAACTACACTAGCTAGTTCGCTACATACCCTGCGGTAGTACCGGTGTGTTCAGCTGTCGTTTCAGGTATTGGTTCTCTCTCTTTGTCCGGGCTATTTCTTCCTGGTACTCGGAGAACGTGTCTGCAACAACTCTTAGTATCTCCCCAGCAGCTTGCATGAGACGCTCAGTCAGATACACATTCAGATATTGTAATTTAGTCATCGTTGGACGATTTGAGGCAAAAGATATTCCCGAAATCCACGTAGAGCTTGTTGTCAAACATGCACGTTGCACTTTGCGGAAGTGACGTCAGCGCGCCAGACAGTATCGGCGCGTCTACCATAGAAATGGAAGAACGTACACTTGATCTATTATCAAGTTCTATGAGCAGAATATGCATCATATCTTCAAACAAAGCGAGTACATCTTATCTCAGTAAACATTAGGAAATATGCAGCAAACTACATCACTTTCAGTTGTAATGTCTTTGATATACAATAATGTTATAGTCTACTTTACTATCCATTATACTGCACACATTTTTCACTTTCATCAAACATATTTAAACCACATACCACACGGTGACTGTAACTCTATGCATGCATTTTATTTAGAACCAGAAGTCAAGGCTTTGTACATTATAAAATACTACAGAACTTTTTCTTCCCATCATACATTCCAAAAATGCATTTATCATAACTTAAAAAACAAAGAGAAATTAATCCTAAATTCAATATTTAATATTAAATTGTTAAATTCAAAAAGGCAACTAATGATGATAGATACAGTGCATGTATAAATGTGAAACATAAAAGCAGAAGGAGGCTGAGGGTCCATCAGGTAGGCCTACAGTACAGTAGGTGTTAGCCTGGATGCCATGCCAGTCTGTGTGCGCTCTTGCAAACTCATGTTTGGCTTGACAATGATAGCAATGGACTTGGCAAGAACTTGTTTCAGTCCATTTGGTGCAGTATCAATTTTGGCACTCTTTTTTTTAGATTTAGTCTAATCTTAGTCATTTTGACTAAAATATAATTAAGTCTTAGTCACATTTTTGTCATTTGAATAATGATTTAGTATAGTTTTTTTGTCAACTAAATGCCCTTTCATTTTAGTCACATCACATTTGTATTGCCTCACTAACCTATTGTAAACATAGATCACTGACTTCCATGTGCACAAACATACATACACTTGTCCTACCAACATATTTTTCTCCATAACATCCTATTCTCTTCCCAACAGCAGAAATATGACAAACATATTTAAGAATTATCTGGCCATGTAAATTCCTAATTCAGCCTACATAGATATTGCACATTACATAAAAAACAAACAGACACAAGCGCTGGGAGGGAGGGAGGAAGAGAGAGAGAGCGAGAGAGAGGCACTATCACCAGATGGTGCCTTTAAAGTATTGACAAAGTAGTATGGGTTGCACCTCCGTCACTCAGTCACGTCATTGCCATTGTAATCAACGTTCCCCAGATGCCACAGCCACATTGATGTCCAGAAGTAGAAAGGGGGTTAATTACTTTGAATGGGAGCTAATGACCATTTCGCCCAGTGATGTAGTCGAGTCACTAAACCTCAAATCCCAATAAAGTCCCAAGTGCTCGAGTCCCTATGGCTGAAGTCCGAGTCCCAGTGCTCGAGTCCTGGTACAAGTGCTCAAGTCTGAGTCACTGGGTCCACATTAACTCAAAATAAAGTTATTTACCCAGTCAGATATAGTATAGTGGCAAGAGGAATTATTTACCCAGTCAGATATAGTATAGAGGCAAGAGGAATTTAGTCAATCAATTGTTTGCTATACCTTTTCCTTTCTTTCTGTGCCACCAAATGTTTGCATATAGGTTACTGGTAATGTTACCATGGCTATGTTCAGCAGGCTACTGGTAATGTTACCATGGCTACGTTCAGCAGGCTACTGGTAATGTTACCATGGCTATGTTCAGCAGGCTACTGGTAATGTTACCATGGCTACGTTCAGCAGGCTACTGGTAATGTTACCATGGCCACGTTCAGCAGGCTACTGGTAATGTTACCATGGCCACGTTCAGATGCTAAATGTTCTCAAACATGAATAGAGCCTATGTTATTCCTTATTCAACATGTCATAGAGGCATGTTTGTTCTACATAGCATATATATATATCTGAAGGTTCAAAAAACTTTGCATCCTGCTGAACACGCCCTCAGGTTGTTAGCTATAGCTACCTAATGAGGTAACATGACTGAACAAGGTGTAGCCCTAAACAAATGGTTAACGGTCCGGTCCACAAGTAGCCTAGTTTTAGAACGGCCCGCGATATTCTTTATGAATATAAAATGCGGCCCGCCAATACACGATAGAAAGAAAAAAACAGAGTGCCGGTATTATGGGTCATATCTTTTGAACGGTAATCTCTCAAGCCATTTTCTCTAAAGAAAAGAGGGAGACTTGGCTACGTTGGCTGCAGAACCTGGCTATGAAATGCAGGGGGGAAAGTGGGATGGTTGAGCGAGACTACAAATTCAAAGACAGCCTACTTCTCTATACTCAAGGGAGAGAAAAATATAGCTAGACTGTTGTTTTACTATTAAACTCAATGCTGCTATTGTTTTTAATTTCGTAAAGCAGCTTGTGTTTCTTAACCAGGCAAAGGGTAGCTAACCAGAAGGCTGGTGGTGACTGGTTAGCTACGAGGAAGCAAGAGAGTCGCCTGAGCGATGTGTATAATCGAAGGCGGAGCGGAGCCGGTCTGTCCCCACTCATCGCTTGCTCCCCCCCCCCAGCCCACCAGCTGATGTCGGCTGTATGTGCCGGGTCCTACCCACTGCTGAACTCACTTGCACTGCGCATCTGTGCTGCTAATATTAATTGTGCTTATCACTGAAAAGCTCTTGTCCAGTCTATTTAGTAGTCAGATTTTAGTCAGATAATTTATTCTCGTCTCGTTTTAGTCAACTGAAATGAAAAATCAGTTTAGTTATAGTTTTTCTGGGTCTATTTAGTCAGTTATAGTCTTGTCAATTGCCACTGAAAAATCGGTGTTTGCCGAATATTTTTGTCACTATTTTCTGTTTGACGAAATGAACACTGGTGTGGTGCCTACTAGTGAATACGACCCAGGTAGAGTAGGAAGGTAGCCTAGGTACCAGTCTGTGCTATCATCCCACTCCTTGGCATGACAATGAGTGGCAAGGAGTAGAATAACAGCACAAACAGACTGGTACCCAGGCTAGAAGGAAGGTGTACAGACATCAATAGTCTTGCTCCTGTTTGATGTTGATGTGTTGTTGGATGTGTTGCTGTCTCTGGGTATGGGGGACCTGGGGTGACTGTCTGGGGGGTCTGCCTCCTCCTCCGCGTCGGTCTGGGGCATACTTCAGTACGTTGGCCATCAGGTGCATCACAGCAGACTCTGTGGCGTACGGGTGGGTGATCATGATGCTGTCTGAAAGGTTCAGAGAGGAGAGAACACAAGATCAGTGGACATTCAATCACATTAAAACGAGGCATCAAAGATGAAAATGTAATACTTCTGCAGTAAAATGATTATAGTCACCATCATCATCGTGGTCAGACAAAGACTTTCAGGATCGAAACATTGTAATTAACCATTGAGTCGGGAGAATACAATTGTGTGCAGGTAACTCTTACCAATAATGATTTTGCTAAGGGAGTGTGTGAGAAAACTCTTCTTGGTCCCTTTCCTTCCTTTCATGTTGAAGGTACTCATCAATTCGTTGGTCATCAGCCTAGTAAGAGAACAGAGTCAGTATTTCATCATTCCAAAAGCGTGTGTGTGTCCTGTACCCACCTCTCCATCACCCTGGTGACATTTTCCCTCAAGGTGTTCCCACCGATCCTGCTCAGGAACTGTTTCTGAGAAACAAACAAAGACAACTAGTTATTTCATGTACATTGGGGTTCCAACAACACTGCCATTGTAATGCTAGCGTATCATTCAATGCTCTGCAAATCCACGTACCATCTGGGCAGCTACCTCCGGAGGCTCTAGAACTTTCTCCAGGTTGGCCATGTCCTCGTAGCTTCCGCACACGTCAAAATGGAAATCTGTTCCAGAACCCCTAGAACCACCCCAGTGTTCTAGAACTCCCACCCTTCCTCCTAGATCCCACACTGACTGTCTGATGTCCACCAGCAGACCCAAGACCTGCTCCTGGAACTCTGGAGATGGAGAGTCAGAATGTGGTACAATGGAATGAATGGAATTTAATTGAATCTTTATCGGCTCCCAGATTCAGATTAATCCTACACCTGGATTGAAATGCATGCTAACGGTGATGGCTTTTAAATCCTGGAATAGGCGTAATCTGGGTCCATGAAACAGGCCATTATGCATTTCTGTGTGATTGACCAGATTGACTAAATAAAGATTATACTTACGGTCATTTGGAAGAGGAAAACTTTGGGTTGAATTCAGCAGGTTTCCCATCATATCCTGTCCACTACAAACACACAAAACATTTTTCAAAGGGAGGACACTTAATTCCCCAGCACTTACATCAGAGTGTTCTTACTTCTTATCCATATGCCTTGGCATTCGTAGTGCCACGGTTACATTCTTCAGCTGCAGCACATACCTTAGGAATGCTCCCTCCCTGGACTGTGAGGTTGGAAAAACAGCGTCCCCTAAAAAAAGCAAGAGTGGAAATACCAAGGAAGAAATTCACATACAGTAGGTTTATGTATTCTCTTCAACTATATACAACATTCAGTAAAACGTATTAATATGTATTATTAAGCGTATTAAAACACTCATATGGGCAACATTCACACAGGACCATTAGACTGAGTCTCTGTTTCTCTTACATGCGTCAGAAGAGTGTGGTCCCTCTATGAGGTAGCTCTCCTTGTTGAGTGAGTCATCAAGGCTGTAATAACACAACAAAAAGAGGCTGATCGGAACACATACAACGCCTCAAACTGACATAGAACATTTGTGTGACAAACCAATGGGAACACTGGTAGATGTAGTGAAACTTGCCCTCTGAGCTCAGATGGATCCAGCTGCGGTTCTGCTTCTAGAGCTCCAGAACTGTCCTCCAGGGTTCCAGGTTTCGTCATCACTCTCCTCTTCAGAGGAGGAGAGTTTGATGATCCTGACACACCTTTGGATAAACAGGCAATGAGTATACATGTATGAGTACAGCTACACATCATGTAACACTACAGAATTGTGTTTCATACATATGGCTAGTTTAGTGAAAGTACAACACGGTGGCCCAATACATTCTCCAAGGATTCTGTCACCTGTGTGTGTCCTTCCATCTCCACTGGGTCCTCCTTGAGGTATCTGCTCAGTGCCTTTTGTAAAAGTTGATGGAAATCAAATGTTCGTTAAACACGCTGTTCTACAGAAGCAATCCTAATTTATCAACGTCTATGTTTAAGCTGTCTCACACTGAGCGGAAACGTGTCCCTCACCCGTCCTCCTCTTCCTCCTCCTCCTCATCTTCTTCTGCGTGTTGGGCTCACTGTCGCCATTGTCAGTGAGCTCATCACTGGACCTACTGTAGCCTTCGCACTCTTCCAGAGATTCTGAAACCATACAGGGTAGCTAGCCTGAGTCCCAGATATGTTTGTCAGTCACAGATCTGGGATTCGGCTAGAGTATTTTGTATTTATTGTGGATCCCCATTGCAGCTACTCTTCCTGGGGTCCAGCAAAATTAAGGCAGTTCTGTACAATTAAAAACATTACATTTCACAACAGATTTCTCAACAGATTTCTCAACACATTAAGTGTGTAACTGCAACTGCCCTGAGAGCATTCCGAGAATTGGTAGTTTGGCACAAACAAAGGTAAAGAGGGATATGGGATCATGAAACAGTTATTCTTTCAGTCACTGGGGTGACACACTACAAGGAGCTTATTTACATTTCACATGTATTACTGCACTTGATTTTCTGAGAACTTTAGGGGAAATTCTTCAATAAGGTATTTAAACATCAAACATAACCACTAAGAACTCAACATTGTGTACGTGGTAGGTAAGATGCTTCAGTACCTGAGAATAGTTTGACCTTAACAAGGTCATATGTCATCCAATTGGCTCCTGGCTTGTGTCTCTCTTTCAGAGCTTTCCTGCCATTGGCTGGAGGCCACAGGACCTTCCTGCCCACCACCCAGGTACTGGGAACCACACCCTCCACCTCCTCCTGGCCTTCCCTCCACACCGCACAGCACCAGAAGTCATCCGTGTTCTCATAGTCCTGGAACCCACATAGGAAGAAAGGATGAACATGCACTCTTTCATGTTTATTATATTTGTTATGAATGGTTTTTCATTTTCAGGTAGAACATCACATAATTCAGGCAATAGTGGACAGTTGAGGGGGTACGAGACCAGAGTAGTTGTTTGTTGACAACATCCTGTTCCCAGGATTGATTCTATGTTCTAGAGTTCTATAACGTTCTAGAGTTCTAGAGTTCTACAACGCTCTAGAGTTCTACATACTGAGCTCGACTAAATTAATATTTTAAGTCAGCCGATTTTCAGCAATTATGAAGCTCTCCCGCTTTGGAGGGTTGCTTCTTTCCTTTGAATCACCAGCTTCGATCATTCACTCAACTTTTCACATTCTAACATCTTCTTGACATCTAATGTTTTGAGGGACGACAATCATCCAAACCTCCACCACTAAATAAAAACGAAAAATCTGATGGTTTGTTTCAAGAATTCTGACATTTATTTACCAAAATACACAACACAACAATGTCCAAAACATCCCATTTACATCCAACTGCCCAATAACTATTTTCACCAAAATCACGTTGGTTTCATGCTTTAAAAATACAATAAGTAGTTTGGATGTTTATGTCCATTGATTTCCAAAAAGTATTACAGAAAATTCTGTTTCAGTACTTGTAGGCGTAACAATGTAAAAAATACCTTTTGACAATTGCTTTACATAGACAATGCCATTGAGGTAAAATGCTTGATTAGACACATTATTATAAATAGCCAGCCTAAACTAATAAATAGCTAGCCTAAACATTTTCAAATCATTTCCTACACTGAAATGGATTTGAAATGGAGTTATAACCCCTATCCTGTACATTTCCACTTAAACATCTACCGCATCTCCCTCATAGGCCTGGTAGGAACGTCCTGTCCCTAGAATGTGTTACAAGGTGTCTTTTCACCTTGTTGGACTGACTGAAGCTCTTCCCACAGACGGGACAACTGAACGGTTTCTCACCTGTGTGGACTCTCAGGTGTACCGTCAGGTGTGCGGTCTGATTGAACCGTTTCCTACAGATATGGCACTGATAGGGCTTCTCCCCTGTGTGAATCCTCTGGTGACCTTTCAACCTCCCGGACGAGCTAAAGGACTTACCACACAAGCCGCAGAGAAATGGCTTCTCATTTGTGTGCATTTGCATGTGTGCGTTTAAATGGCCCATATGTCTACAGGGTTTCCCACACACCTTGCAACACAACGCTGTGTTGTGGTGATTTTGAAGGGACTGTTCCATGTGTAGTGGTATCTGTAGACTCTTATACCCTGACGGTAGTCTGTCATCACCTTCTACCCCCATCATACTTACACTGTTCTCACTCTGTGCTGCCGAAAGGTCAAGGTTCACTGAAGAGAATGCATTTGGGTCACTTGACGGATCAAAAGGACAAACACCCAGTCCTTCAGTCTCTGTTTTGATTGGTTTGGATATTGATGAGCTGGATAGAGAGCCTCCCTCTCTACTCTCCCCAGTGTGAGTTTGGAACTCACTGAGTGAGGTGGGTTGAGGTGGGTTCTGATCATAGTCATCGTTTCCATTGGACGGAGTGAATCTAGACTGAGAGTCCGGTCCTCTAAACTGATTTTCCTCCTTCCTGGTCCTTCCCTCCTGTTTCTCCATAGTCTGCCTGGGCTCTGGTTCCTGCTTTTGCCCAATGTCTCCCTGCTCCTCGGATTCTACAGGAGCAGAGGGCTCTCGGTCTGAAAGTCAAGAAGGGAAAACGTAGCGTTGTTAGCAAAGCACCTTTACTTGCGCTATCACACAGTTCTGAGTTTGAGTAGCTAGCTATTGAGAAACAAAACATATAGAATGTATTGACAACTGTTATTTTCTAGGCACACTTTTCGTAGCCGGTTAGGAGAACATTTTCCCTAACCCTTTTCCTAACCAGCTACGAAAAAGTCACTTCCGTATCGACGTGGCGTGAAAATAGTGTTTCTCGATTTTCTAGGCAACGTTAGCTAACTGTCTCTCTGACTGCACTGAAGCTAACAAAGATACAGTAGCTTAGTTAGCTAACCTAGCTAGCTAACCTGCCAAGCTAGCCACTGGCACATTCATAGTTGGTTATCTAAAACAAAGCACATTCATAACGGCATATTTCAGATCAAATACATAGCTAGCTACATAATGTGTGCTCATTATCCTCGTTAGCAAAACTAGGCTCGTTACTAACCTGGCCATGGAATCCCAAGCTTGCGTCTCAGTTGATCATTCTCTCTCTTTCCCTGGATTATTTCTTCTTGGTATTCTAATATTGTCTCTTCCACTTGCTTATATATCTCTTGGGCGGCTAACATCAACCGTTCTGTCAAAAATACATTTAGAAACTGTAATTTGGTCATTTTGAGGGTCGATGGCAGCCGGGGCACATCCACCTTAAATACACACAATAAACCAAACGGTTTTTGAGAAAATGACGCTTTCTGGTGACGCAATCAGAAAATGACTCGCAGTTACAGTAAGTACATCTGCCGCGTTCATAACAACTGGGAACTCGAAAATCTGGGAAAAATCGTTTTGAACGCTCATACAACTCTGCATTCCCAGTCAGAACTCGGCATCTTTCTAGAGCTCCGTCTTGAAAATCAATGACGTCATGAATTGAACTCGTTTTTTTCCCCTGAGTTCCCAGTTGTCATGAAAGCGCCATAACTAGATAAACTATTTTATTTATTTATTTCACCTTTATTTAACCAGGTAAGCCAGTTGAGAACAAGTTCTCATTTACAACTGCGACCTGGCCAAGATAAAGCAAAGCAGTGCGATAAAAAACAACAACACAGAGTTGCATATGGGGTAAACAAAACATAAAGTCAAAACTACAACAGAAAATCTATATACAGTGTGTGCAAAGGTAGCAAGTTATGGAGGTAAGGCAATCAATAGGCCATAGTGCAAAATAATTACAATTTAGTAATAACACTGGAATGATAGATGTGCAAGAGATGATGTGAAAATAGAGATACTGGGGTGCAAATGAGCAAAATAAATAACAATATGGGGATGAGTTAGTTGGGTGGGCTAATTTCAGATGGGCTGTGTACAGGTGCAGTGATCGGGTAAGGTGCTCTGACAACTGATGCTTAAAGTTAGTGAGGGAGATAAGAGTCTCCAGCTTCAGAGATGCAGTTCGTTCCAGTCATTGGCAGCAGAGAACTGGAAGGAATGGCGGCCAAAGGAGGTGTTGGCTTTGGGGATGACCAGTGAGATATACCTGCTGGAGCGCATACTACGGGTGGGTGTTGCTATGGTGACCAATGAGCTAAGATAAGGCGGGGATTTAACTAGCAGTGATTTATAGATGACCTGGAGCCAGTGGGTTTGGCGACGAATATGTAGTAAGGACCAGCCAACAAGAGCGGACAGGTCACAGTGGTGGGTAGTATATGGGGCTTTGGTGACAAAACGGATGGCACTGTGATAGACTACATCCAATTTGCTGAGTAGAGTGTTGGAGGCTATTTTGTAAATGACATCGCCGAAGTCAAGGATCGGTAGGATAGTCAGTTTAACGAGGGCATGTTTGGCAGCATGAGTGAAGGAGGCTTTGTTGCGAAATAGGAAGCCAATTCTAGATTTAACTTTGGATTGGAGATGCTTTATGTGAGTCTGGAAGGATAGTTTACAGTCTAACCAGACACCTAGGTATTTGTAGTTGTCCACATACTCTAGGTCAGACCCGCCGAGAGTAGTGATTCTAGTCGGGTGGGCAGGTGCCAGCAGCGTTCGATTGAAGAGCATGCATTTAGTTTTACTAGTGTTTAAGAGCAGTTGGAGGCTACGGAAGGAGTTTTGTATGGCATTGAAGCTCAGTTAGTGCATACATTATTTTTTATTCATATCCCCTGTGGGAATCGAACCCACAACCCTGGCGTTGCAAACGCCATGCTCTATCAACTGAGCTACATCCCTGCCGGCCATTCCCTCCCCTACCCTGGGCCAATTGCGCGCTGCCCCATGGGTCTCCCGGTCGCGGCCGGCTACGACAGAGCCTGGATTCGAACCAGGATCTCTAGTGGCACAGCTAGCACTCCGATGCAGTGCCTTAGACCACTGCGCCACTCGGGAGACTCACAGTGTCCAACGAAGGGCCAGATGTATACAAAATGGTGTCGTCTGCGTAGAGGTGGATCTGAGAGTCACCAGCAGCAAGAGCGACATCATTGATATACACACAGAGAAAAGAGTCGGCCCGAGAATTGAACCCTGTGGCACCCCCATAGAGACTGCCATGAACTCTATCTGAGAAGCAGTTGGTGAACCAGACGAGGCAGTCATTTGAGAAACCAAGGCTATTTAGTCTGCCAATAAGAATGCGGTGGTTGACAGATTCGAAAGCCTTGGCCAGGTCGATGAAGACGGCTGCACAGTACTGTCTATTATCGCGGTTATAATATCGTTTAGGACCTTGAGCGTGGCTGAGGTGCACCCATGACCAGCTCGGAAACCGGATTGTATAGCGGAGAAGGTACGGTGGGATTCGAAATGGTCGGTGATCTGTTTGTTAACTTGGCTTTCAAAAACGTTTGAAAGGCAGGGCAGGATGGATATAGGTCTGTAACAGTTTGGATCTAGAGTGTCACCCCCTTTGAAGAGGGGGATGACCGCGACAGCTTTCCAATCTCTGGGGATCTCAGACGTTACGAAAGAGAGGTTGAACAGGCTAGTAATAGGGGTTGCGACAATTTTGGCTGCTAATTTTAGAAAGAAAGGGTCCAGATTGTCTAGCCCAGATGATTTGTAGGGGTCCAGATTTTTCAGCTCTTTCAGAACATCAGTTGTCTGAATTTGTGTGAAGGAGAAGCGGGGGGGGCATGGCCAAGTTGCAGCGGAGGGTGCAGTGTCACGAATGTCGGTGGAATGCGGTAGGCCAGAGTCAAGCGCAGGACACAAAATGAGATGAAGAACCACTTTACTGAGTAGTAAAGAAATACAAGCAAAACCTCCAACAACAAGGGAGGCGCCAACCCGCTCACAATATGACACTCGTACAACAAAATAAACATGCACACCACAGTGGATGGGAACAGGTTAAATAGGGAAGACAAACTAACATAATAGGGAACAGGTGTGCAACAATAGAAAACAATCAAATGAACATAGAAACATATAACATAGAGCGGCAGCAGCTAGTACTCCGGTGATGACAAACGCTGAAGCCTGCCCGAGCCAGAAGGAAGGGCAGTCTCGGCAGAATCTGTGACAGTACCCCACCCCTGACGCGCGGCTCCAGCCGTGCGTCGACACCGGCCTCGGGGACGGCCAGGAGGACGCGGCGCGGGGCGAGTGGGATGATTCTGATGGAATTCTCTCAACAAGGAGGGATCGAGGATATCCCTCCTAGGAACACAGCACCGCTCCTCCGGACCGTACTCCTCCCACTCCACGAGATACTGCAGGCCCCCCACCCGACGCCTCAAATCCAGGATGGAACGGACCGAGTATGCCGGTGCCCCCTCGATGTCCATTGGGGGCGGAGGAACCTCCCGTATCTCAGACTCCTGGAGTGGACCAGCTACCACCGGCCTGAGGAGAGACACATGGAACGAGGGGTTAATACGATAATGAATAGGAAGCTGTAACCTATAACATACCTCGTTCAATCTCCTCAGGACTTTAAATGGGCCCACAAACCGCCTACCCAACTTCCAGCAGGGCAGGCGAAGGGGCAGGTTTCGGGTCGAGAGCCAGACCCGGTCCCCCGGTGCATACACCGGGGCCTCACTGCGGTAGCGGTCGGCGCTCGCCTTCTGATGCCTGATGGCCCGCTGCAGGCGTTCATGTGTAGCGTCCCAGGTCTCCTGCGAGCGCCGAACCCACTCGTCCACTGCAGGTACCTCGATCTGGCTCTGATGCCACGGTGCCAGGGCCGGCTGATAACCTAACACATACTGGAAAGGAGTGAGGTCAGTTGAGGAGTGGCGATTGGAGTTTATAGCCATCTCTGCCCAGGGAAGGAAAACCGACCACTCCCCTCGCCGGTCCTGGCAACACGACCTCAGAAACCTACCCACCTCCTGGTTAATTCTCTCCACCTGCCCGATACTTTCGGGGTGAAAACCTGAGGTAAGGCTAACTGAGATCCCCAACCGTTCCATGAACGCCCTCCAAACCCTTGAGGTGAATTGGGAACCCCGATCAGACACTATATCCTCAGGCACCCCGTAGTGCCGGAAGACGTGTGTAAAAAGGGCCTCGGCAGTTTGTAGGGCCGTAGGGAGTCCGGGCAGAGGAAGGAGGCGACAGGACTTAGAAAACCGATCCACAACGACCAGGATGGTTGTGTTCCCTCTTGAGGGAGGAAGATCAGTCATAAAATCCACCGATAGGTGGGACCACGGTCATTGTGGAACGGGTAGGGGTTGTAATTTCCCTCTGGGCAGGTGTCTAGGAGCCTTACACTGGGCGCACACCGAGCAGGAGGAAACATAAACCCTCACGTCTTTGGCTAAGGTGGGCCACCAGTACTTCCCACTAAGACAGGTTACTGTCCGACCGATGCCAGGGTGACCATAGGAGGGTGACGTGTGAGCCCAATAGATCAAACGATCGTGGACCTCCAGCAGTACGTACTTACAACCCTCTGGACACTGGGGAGGAGAGGGTTCGTTACGTAACGCCCGCTCGATGTCCGTGTCAATCTCCCACACCACCGGTGCCACCAGACACGACGCCGGAAGTATGGGAGTGGGCTCCACGGAACTCTCCTCCGTGTCATACAGTCGGGACAGAGCATCTGCCTTACCATTCTGGGAGCCTGGCCTGTAAGAAAGGGTGAAAACAAAACGGGTTAGAAACATGGACCACCTTGCCTGGCGAGGGTTTAACCTCTTCGCCGCTCGGATGTACTCCAGATTGCGGTGGTCAGTCAAAATGAGAAAAGGGTGTTTAGCCCCCTCAAGCCAATGTCTCCACGCTTTCAGGGCTTTGACCACCGCCAACAACTCCCGGTCCCCCACATCATAGTTGCGCTCCGCCGGGCTGAGCTTCTTCGAAAAGAAAGCACAGGAGCGTAGCTTGGGTGGCGTGCCCGAGCACTGAGAAAGTACAGCGCCTATCCCAGCCTCGGACGCGTCCACCTCAACCGTGAAGGCCAAGGAGGGATCCGGATGAGCCAGCACTGGAGCCGAGGTAAACAGGTCCTTCAGGTGACTAAAAGCCCTGTCCGCCTCAGCTGACCACCGCAGACGCACCGGTCCCCCCTTCAGCAACGAGGTAATGGGAGCCGCTACCTGACCAAAGCCCTGGATAAACCTCCTTAGTAGTTGGAAAACCCCAAGAATCGCTGCACCTCCTTTACCGTGGTTGGAGTCGCCCAATTACGCACGGCCGAAATGCGGTCACTCTCCATCCTCACCCCAGACGCAGACATGTGGTAACCTAGGAAGGAGATGGACTCCTGAAAGAACAGGCATTTCTCTGCCTTAGCATACAGGTCATGCTCCAACAGTCTTCCAAGCAGTTTACGCACCAGGGACACATGCTTGGCTCTTGTAGTGGAGTATATAAGTATGTCATCAATATACACCACTACCCCTTGTCCGTGCAGGTCCCTGAAAATCTCATCCACAAATGATTGGAAGACTGACGGAGCATTCATTAACCTGTATGGCATGACAAGATACTCATAATGTCCAGAGGTGGTACTAAATGCGGTCTTACACTCATCTCCCTCCCGGATACGCACTAGGTTGTACGCGCTCCTGAGATCCAATTTTGTGAAGAAGCGTGCCCTGTGCAATGATTCTGTCATACTAGCTATCAGGGGTAATGGATAGCTGTACTTGATGGTAATCTGATTTAAGCCACGGTAATCAATGCACGGGCGTAAACCACCATCCTTCTTCTTCACAAAAAAGAAACTCGAGGAGACAGGTAAAGTGGATGGCCGAATGTATCCCTGTCTCAGAGACTCGGTGACATATGTCTCCATAGCCGCCCTCTCCTCCTGAGACAAAGGATACACGTGACTCCGGGGAAGAGTAGCTCCTACCTGGAGATTTATCTCGCAATCCCCTGGACGATGGGGTGGTAATTTAGTCGCCCTCTTTTTACTGAAGGCGATAGCCAAAACGGCATACTCGGCAGGAATGTGCATAGTGGAAACCTGGTTTGGACTTTCCACCATAGTTGCCCCCAAGGAAACTCCTACACACCTCCCTGAACACTGACCGGACCATCCCTTAAGAGCCCTCTGTTGCCATGAAATCGTGGGTTCATGAATGGTTAACCAGGGAAGTCCCAACACCACAGGATACGCAGGAGAATCAATCAGATAGAGGCTAATCCTCTCCTCATGACCCCCCTGCGTCCTCATCAGGAGTGAGGTGGTGACCTCCCTGATTATACCTGACCCTAACGGGCGACTATCTAACGCGTGCACAGGGAAAGGTTTATCAACAGACACAGTAGGAATCCCTAAACTACGAGCATACTGGCGATCAATACAATTCCCAGCCACGCCTGAATCTACTAGCGCCTTATGCTGGGAATGGGGGGGAAACTTCCGGGAAAACAATATCTATACACAAATTAGCAACAGGAGGCTCTGTCGGGTGCCTACTCACCTGAGACGGTCAACCAGTACCCTGCCTGCTGCCTCAACCTCCTGAGGACCCTCCCCAGCACCGACCAGCAGTGTGTCCTCTGCGGCCACAGTTGGTGCAGGGGACGGTCCCTCTCCCTGTCTCCCTAACCGCAGCACCTCCGAGCTCCATGGGGGTAGGCTTGGAGGTGCTGGGGGATGCCAACAGGTTATCCGCGGGCTGCCAACAGGTTATCCAACCTGATGGACATGTCCACCAGTTGGTCCAGGGTGAGATCGGTGTCCCTGCAGGCCAGCTCCCGACAGACGTCCTCCCTTAAGCTGCAGCGATAATGGTCGATCAGGGCCCTCTCATTCCATCCCGCGCTGGCTGCTAAAGTTCTGAATTCCAGCGCAAACTCCTGTGCGCTCCTCATCTCCTGTCGTAGGTGGAACAGACGTTCACCCGCCGCTCTCCCCTCTGGTGGATGATCGAATACCGCCTGGAAGCGGCGGGTGAAATCCTTGTAGCGGACAGAACTTGCGTCTATTCCTCCCCACTCGCTGTTGGCCCATTCCAGCGCCTTCCCCGATAGACAGGAGATGAGGGCGGACACGCTCTCGTATCCCGAGGGCGCTGGGTGAATGGTGGCCAGGTAAAGCTCGACCTGGAGGAGAAATCCCTGGCACCCGGCAGGTGTTCCGTCATATGCCCTCGGGAGCGAGAGCCGAATCCCACTGGACCCAGATGGCGAAGCGGTGACCAGTGTTGTAGGTGGTTGAGTGGTTGGAGATGGTGACGGGATACCACCTCTCTCCCATCATTCCATTGTCTGGAACACTCGTTCCATGGTGAACCCGAGAGTCTGAATCATTCATTCCTGACGTTGGACTCGTTTCTCCATCGTCTCGGTTACTCTGGCTGCTCCTGCTGACTCCATAGTGGTGCGTGTTTCTGTCACGAATGTCGGTGGAATGCGGTAGGCAGAGTCAAGCGCAGGACACAGAATGAGATGAAGAACCACTTTACTTAGTAGTAAAGAAATACAAGCAAAACCTCCAACAACAAGGGAGGAGCAAAACCCGCTCACAAAATGACACTCGTACAAGAAAATAAACACGCACACCACACAGTGGACGGGAACATGTTAAATAGGGAAGACAAACTAACATAATAGGGAACAGGTGTGCAACAACAGACAACAATCAAATGAACATAGAAACATATAACATAGAGCGGCAGCAGCTAGTACTCCGGTGACGACGAACGCCAAAGCCTGCCCGAGCCAGAAGGAAGGGCAGTCTCGGCAGAATCCGTGACATGCAGAGCTGGTGGCCGGGGTAGTGGTAGCCAGGTGGAAAGCATGGCCAGCCGTTTCAAAATGCTTGTTGAAATTCTCGATTATTGTAGATTTATCGGTGGTGATAGTGTTTCCTAGCCTCAGTGCAGTGGGCAGCTGGGAGGAGGTGCTCTTATTCTCCATGGACTTTACAGTGTCCCAAAACTTTTTGGAGTTAGTGCTACAGGATGCACATTTCTGTTTGAAAAAGCTAGCCTTTGCTTTCCTAACTGGTTGTGTATATTGGTTCCTAACTTCCCTGAAAAGTTGCATATCGCGGGGGCTATTCGATGCTAATGCAGTACGCCACAGGATGTTTTTGTGCTGGTCAAGGGCAGTAAAATCTGAGGAGAACCAGAGGCTATATCTGTTCTTAGTTCTGAATTTTTTGAATGGGGCATGCTTATTTAAGATTGAGAGGAAATCACTTTTAAAGAACAACCAGGCATCCTCTACTGACGGAATGAGATCGATATCCATCCAGGATACCTGGGCCAGGTCAATTAGGAAGGCCTGTTCGCTAAAGTGTTTTAAGGAGCGTTTGACAGTGATGAGGGGTGGTCGTTTGACCGCGGACCCATTACGGATGCAGGCAATAAGGCAGTGATCGCTAAGATCCTGGTTGAAGACAGCGGAGGTGTATTTAGAGGGTAAGTTAGTCAGGATGATATCTATGAGGGTGCCCATGTTTACGAATTAGGGCATCCACCTGAAATAAATAAATCAACATATGGATGACAATAATTGATTAATTGACACATCTATTCCAGCATGTACAGTGGGGAAAAAAAGTATTTAGTCAGTCACCAATTGTGCAAGTTCTCCCACTTAAAAAGTTGAGAGAGGCCTGTAATTTTCATCATAGGTACACGTCAACTATGACAGACAAAATGAGAAAAAATATTCCAGAAAATCACATGGTAGGATTTTTAATGAATTTATTTGGAAATTATGGTGTAAAATAAGTATTTGGTCAACAACAAAAGTTTCTCAATACTTTGTTATATACCATTTGTTGGCAATGACACAGGTCAAACGTTTTCTGTAAGTCTTCACAAGGTTTTCACACACTGTTGCTGGTATTTTGGCCCATTCATCCATGCAGTTCTCCTCTAGAGCAGTGAGGTTTTGGGGCTGTCGCTGGGCAACACGGACTTTCAACTCCCTCCAAAGATTTTCTATGGGGTTGAGATCTGGAGACTGGCTAGGCCACTCCAGGACCTTGAAATGCTTCTTACGAAGCCACTCCTTCGTTGCCCGGGCGGTGTGTTTGGGATCATTGTCATGCTGAAAGACCCAGCCACGTTTCATCTTCAATGCCCTTGCTGATGGAAGGAGGTTTTCACTCAAAATCTCACGATACATGGCCCCATTCATTCTTTCCTTTACACGGATCAGTCGTCCTGGTCGCTTTGCAGAAAAACAGCCCCAAAGCATGATGTTTCCACCCCCATGCTTCACAGTAGGTATGGTGTTCTTTGGATGCAACTCAGCATTCTTTGTCCTCCAAACACGACGAGTTGAGTTTTTACCAAAAAGTTATATTTTGGTTTCATCTGACCATATGACATTCTCCCAATCCTCTTCTGGATCATCCAAATGCACTCTAGCAAACTTCAGACGGGCCTGGACATGTACTGGCTTAAGCAGGGAGACACGTCTGGCACTGCAGGATTTGAGTCACTGGCGGCGTAGTGTGTTACTGATGGTAGGCTTTGTTACTTTGGTCCCAGCTCTCTGCAGGTCATTCACTAGGTCCCCCCGTGTGGTTCTGGGATTTTTGCTCACTGTTCTTGTGATCATTTTGACCCCACGGGGTGAGATCTTGCGTGGAGCCCCAGATCGAGGGAGATTATCAGTGGTCTTGTATGTCTTCAATTTCCTAATAATTGCTCCCACAGTTGATTTCTTCAAACCAAGCTGCTTACCTATTGCAGATTCAGTCTTCCCAGCCTGGTGCAGGTCTACAATTTTGTTTCTGGTGTCCTTTGACAGCTCTTTGGTCTTGGCCATAGTGGAGTTTGGAGTGTGACTGTTTGAGGTTGTGGACAGGTGTCTTTTATACTGATAACAAGTTCAAACAGGTGCCATTAATACAGGTAACGAGTGGAGGACAGAGGAGCCTCTTAAAGAAGAAGTTACAGGCCTGTGAGAGCCAGAAATCTTGCTTGTTTGTAGGTGACCAAATACTTATTTTCCACCATAATTTGCAAATAAATTCATTAAAAATCATACAATGTGATTTTCTGGATTTTTTAAAAAATTTTGTCTATAATAGTTGACGTGTACCTATGATGAAAATTACAGGCCTCTCTCATCTTTTTAAGTGGGAGAACTTGCACAATTGGTGGCTGACTAAATACTTTTTTTCCCCACTGTATATTGAACAAAAATATAAACGCAACATGCAACAATTTCAACAATTTAACTGAGTTACAGTTCATATAAGGAAATCATTCAATTAAAATAAATTCATTAGGCCCTAATCTATGGATTTCACATGAATGGGCAGGGGCGCAGCCATGGGTGGGCCTGGGAGGGCATAGGCCCACCCACTGGGGAGCCAGGCACAGCCAGTCAGAATGAGTTTTTCCCCACAAAATGGCTTTATTACAGACATAAATACTCCTCAGTTTCATCAGCTGTCCGGGTCGCTGGTCTCAGACGATCCCACAGGTAAAGAAGCCGGATGTGGAGGTCCTGGGCTGGCGTAGTTACACGTGATCTGCGGTTGTGTGAGGCCGGTTGGGCGTACTGCCAAATTCTCTAAAACAACGTTGAAGGCGGCTTATGGTAGGGAAATTAACATTAAATTCTCTGTCAACAGCTCTGGTGGACATTCCTGCAGTCAGCATGCCAATTGCACACTCCCTCAAAACTTGAGACATCTGTGGCATTGTGTTGTGTGACAAAACTGCACATTCGTGCACAAGTTGCACTTGTGTAATGATCATGCTGTTTAATCAGCTTCTTGATATACCACATCTGTCAGGTGGATGGAATATCTTGGCAAAGGAAAGATGCTCAATAACAGGGATGTAAACAAATTTGTGCACACAATTTGAGAGAAATAAGCATTTTGAGTGTATGGAAAATGTAGGGGATCTTTTATTTCAGCTCATGAAACATGGGACCAACACCTTACATGTTGCGGTTATATTTTTGTTCAGTATATGCGGTAGGCCTACTCAAACTCTGAATCCCAAATCAACCCCTGGCACTAGATGTAGATCGGAGAGGATTGGATACAGTGGGGAAAAAAAGTATTTAGTCAGCCACCAATTGTGCAAGTTCTCCCACTTAAAAAGATGAGAGAGGTCTGTAATTTTCATCATAGGTACACGTCAACTATGACAGACAAAATGAGGAAAGAAAATCCAGAAAATCACATTGTAGGATTTTTTATGAATTTATTTGCAAATTATGGTGGAAAATAAGTATTTGGTCAATAACAAAAGTTTCTCAATACTTTGTTATATACCCTTTGTTGGCAATGACACAGGTCAAACGTTTTCTATAAGTCTTCACATTGCATTGCTTGCGTTACGGTTTTGGAAACATAAGGAACATATCTTTCATATCAGCAAGATTTGTTTTCTCCAAAAACTCAAGGTTAAATTACTACACACCTTTATAGGGTTCCCACGCTGTCATATTTCCATGTTACAGCGCTTGTTTATAGACAGAAGACAGAGGCGTAGGCCTACCTGTGCTAATTAGCTATCTGCCTCTCAGAACACCTGTGCAGTGTTGCCAACTCCTCAGTAAGGAAAGTAGCTATTGGCTGTCCTAAAAGTCGCTAGAAGTCGCTAAGTGACGGCATCACCTAATATGCATAATTGGCCATGTGCATGTAATTGTGATGGACGCTGTAGGAGAGAGGAATAACGTCGTGGGAGAGACAAAAAGTGAATAAAAAACACCCTGCATTTACATCCCGCCCTGAATGTAAGCCAGGGCGGGTACAGCCAGTGGCGGTTTCCCGCATGCGCGATTCATTTGCAGTCTGGACGCGGAGGGGTTAACATCTCCTGCTCTGACTGCAGCGCGAGGACTGGGCCACCTGTGAGTGCTTTAGGACGGGGGTAACAAAGCACCCGCTGCTCGTTGAGAAGAGTAAGAACGATACGTGCTTTCACGTCAGAGTCTCCAAAAGTCTCCAATAATACCAGAAAAAGTCACTAGATTTGTCGCTAGTCGCTTTTTTGAAAATGTGTCGCTAGAGGGGTCTGAAAACTTGCTAATTATAGCGACAAAGTCACTAACTTGGCAACACTGCACCTGTGTGGAAACGGAAGACGGATGACAAACATGTTGTCACTGAACATTTTTGGCTGTAACTGTATTAAAACTCGTTAAAACAGTGTACAGTAAGTGCATATTTTGCATTTGGGAAATTATTTTGATGTGATATGAAAGTAGAGGGCTTTATGTTTCTAGAATCTGTGGGGATCTATTTTCTTATAACTAGATGTGATGCCTAGCTTAGAAAGAATACATTAATGATTAAACATAATAGGTTTGTGCTGTACTGATATAGATTGTTTAACATAACAAGCTGTGATTAATGTGAGGAACCGTTAGGGGGTAGGCTGAGACAGACTTGTGACTCACACAAACACTGCCTCTTTGTTAAACCGCTCAAGGACATGTGTTCTGCTACAATGAAGAAGAACAAACTATGTCTGAGGTTGCTGACTCGAGACAAGTTGTAAAGATAACAACCAATGCCCGGCAACAGTGAAGCGTCAAGGGGCTGGGACCAGCCTGTGCGCCATCGATAGGTTGGGTAAGTTTAAACCACACCCAGCCTCTACTCTGACAGGCCCAGTAGGGAGCGGGAACTATCTCTGTCAGAGTATTTAAAGAAGAACTTATAAACAATAGCTCAGTTCTCTGTCTGCCCTGCGTGGTGTTTCAGTGGGCCCGTATATACGAACATCATATTTACCATTCAAGTGTTTGCATTAATTAAAATACTAGTCTATCTTAGAAGACGTGTGTTGACCTCTTTTTGTTCCTACACCAGATTTGAATTGACGCAATTTAACAAATCGTACAGCAATTGGGAATTGAGTCACGTTTAAACTGAACATGTAAGGTCCTTGGACTATAAGGAGTAACATTATGTAGGCTCTTTTAGTCCATTATTGGGCTAAGGTGCAAGTAGCTCCATCTTGATTTGATTGGGGATTCAGCTTCTCTACAGTAGCTACACCTTACCTCTAGGTTCAGGATAGTTCATTTGTGTTCCAACAAACTAGGCTTTAATTTGAATCGCTGTCAGATAATAATGCACACTAACACTATTCAATCTAGAGAGCTCAGCTGTGCTTTTTAGGTGTATGCAGGAGGGAACACAAGACAATTTCGACAAGGTAATAAATTACTAGTTTATTAAAAATAACATTTAGTATACAATGGTAAACACTGTACAGTAATGTGTGTGGGAGCAGCGGTGTCCCAGAATAGACTGTGTGGGAGAAAGAGAGTGAGAGGAGGGGAGGGATGCTGGTCGAGTTAGATGGCCTACTGTACTAGCCTCTGTCCTGAGAGAAGTTAAAGGCCCTGTCTTGTAACAATCCCAAGCCCCTATTGCCCAAGACACTTGCCTAAGGGATGGGGGCTACAAGATATCGAAAGCGTTCCACAGGGATGTTGGCCCACGTTGACTCCAATGCTTCCCAAAGTTGTGTTAAGTTGGCTTAATGTCCTTTGGGTGGTGGACCATTCTTGATACACACAGAAACTGTTGAGCATGAAAAACCCAGCAGTGTTGCAGTTCTTGACACAAACCGGTGCGCCTGGCACCTACCATACCCCGTTCAAAGGCACTTAAATATTTTGTCTTGCCCATTCACCCTCTGAATGGCACACATACACAATCCATGTCTCAATTGTCTCAGGGCTTAAAAATCCTTAAACTGTCTCCTCCCATTCATCTACACTGATTGGAGTGGATTTAACAAGTGACATCAATAAGAGATCATAGCATTCACCTGGTCAATCTATGTCATGGAAAGAGCAGTTGTTCTGAATTTTTTGTATACTCAGTGCCTTCAGAAAGTATTCACACTCTTTGACTTTTTTCACATTTTGTTGTTATAGCCTGATTTTAAAATGGATTAAATTGAGATTTTGTGTCACTGGCCTACACACAATACCCAACTAAGTGAAATTATGTTTTTATTTTTATTTTGACGAATGAATAAGAAATTAAAAGCTTAAATGTCTAGTAAGTATTCAACCCATCTGTTAAGGCAAGGCTAAATGAGTTCAGGAGTAAAAATGTCACATAATTGTAACAATGACACAGGGAAGCATGTTTAATAATAATGAACATAGAGCAAAACAAGAGACGTGTCTGGACATGAAAACAGAACCAATACTGCCTGATGACTGAGGTTGGTGAGTGCTATGAGAAGGGAGAGTAATCAGGGTGGTGATGAAGTTCAGGTGTGCTTAACGATGGGGAGCAGGTGTGCACAATGATGGTTGCCAGGTGCACACAATGTGGGTTGCCAGGACCGGTGGTTAGTAGACCGGCGACGTCGAGGGAGCAGGAGTGACAATAATAAGTTGCATGGACTCACCCTGTGTGCAATAATAGTGTTTATCAAGATTTTTTAAATGACTTCCTTATCTCTGTACCCCACACATACAATTATCTGTAAGGTCCCTCAGCCGAGCAATGAATTTCAAACACAGATTAAACCACAAAGACCAGGGAGGTTTTCCAATGCCTCGCAAAGAAGGGCACCTATTGGTAGATGGGTCAAAATAAAAAAGCAGACGTTGAATATCCCTTTGAGCATGGTAAAGTTATGAATTACACTTTGGTGGTGTATCAATACACCCAGTCACTACAAAGATAAATGTGTCCTTCCTAACTCAGTTGCCGGGGAGGAAGGAATCCGCTCAGGGATTTCACCATGAGGCCAATGGTGACTTTAAAAATGTTTTTAACGGCTGTGATAGGAGAAAACTGAGGATGGATCAACAACATTGTAGTTACTCCACAATACTAACCTAAATGACAGAGTGAAAAGAAGGAAGCCTGTACAGAATTAAGGCACTTAAGTAATACTGCAAAAAATGTGGCAAAGAAATTAACTTTTTGTCCTGAAAACAAAGCGTTATGTTTGGGGCAGGTCCAACACAACACATCACTGAGTACTACTCTTCATATTTCCAAGCATGGTAGTGGCTGCATCAAGTTATGTTTATGCTTGTCTTCGGCAAGGACTAGGGAGTTTTTTAGGACAGAAAGAAACGGGATAAAGCTAAGCACAGGCGAAATCTTTGAGGAAAACCTGGTTCAGTCTGCTTTCCAACAGACACTGGGAGACAAATTCATGTACACTGGAGTTGCTTACCAAGACGACGTTTGAATGTTCCTGAGTGGCCTAGTTACAGTTTTGACTTGAATCGGCTTGAAAATCTATGGCAAGACTTGAAAATGGCTGTCTATCAATGATCAACAACCAACTTGACAGAGCTTGAATACTTTTTTTTTTTTAAGTGCAAATATTGTACAATCCAGGTGTTCAAAGCTTTTAGAGACTTACCCAGAAAGACTCACAGCTGTAATCGCTGACAAAGGTGCTTCTACAAAGTATTCATTCAGGGGTGTGAATACTTATGTAAATTAGATATTTCTGTATTTCATTTTCAATAAATGTTGTGTTCACTTTGTCATTATGGGGTATTTTGTGTAGATTTTGTTTTATTTAATCCATTTTGAAACCCAACAAAATGTGGAATAAGTCAAGGGGTATGAATACTTTCTGAAGCCACCTTATACACATACATTTTTGTATATACTGTATATATTATACAGTCACTTTATACCTACCCATATGTACATAGCTACCTCAATTACCTCGCACCACACTGCACATCAACTCGGTACTGGTACCCCGTGTATATAGCCAAGCTTTCATTACTCATTGTATATTTGTTCCTTGTGTTATTATTTTTATATTATTTCTATTTTTTTCACTGCATTGAAGGGGCCGACCATAAGTAAGCATTTCACTGTTAGTCTACACCTGTTGTTAATGAAGCATGTAACAACATTTGTTAAAAATTTGATATAAACTTCTAAGGGACAGACTTAGATTAAGTTTCAAGTTAAGTTTATATTGTAATGTGCACAAGTACAGTGAAATGCCTTTCTTCCAAGCTCTTTCCCAACAATGCAGTAATCAGTATCAGTAGTACTATAAAGTAAAGTAGAACAAAAGCACATGACAAATAGAAATAAAAACGTAAAGTAAATAAGCTATATACAGGGTCAGTACTACCCCATTCTTAGACGCTAACTGCTTTAGCGAAAATTGACAATAGTTTTTTCTAGTGCTGAGCGATTAGTACTTTTTGAGGTTAGTTTGTTTTCAATTATTTAAAAAACAAACATTAAATGCACTATGCATTATGGGGGTTGAATGCTGTAAGAACACAGAATAAAACAATTAGGCAAAATGGTGAATAGAGACAATAAACATAGTATACTGACAGAATGTAGACAAATAATTTAGGAATCCGCACACTACAAACAGCAAAAAACAGAATACATGCACATAGGCATTTACTGAGATGAACATTGAACAGCAATAACCAAGCAAACAGGGGACTTCCTGAGGACATTCGGCGACATTCCCATTAGGTCCCTTAAGGCTTTCGGCGCAACGTTATCCCTCTGACGTTCTGAGAACGTTCTAAGAACGTCACGTGATGGTCCCAAGGGGAACATTCTCTGGGGGACCTTTGTCTAGTTTCCTGTAAGTTCCCAGGACGTCACAGAGGACCATGTCAGGACCATTCTAGAAGGTTCTTTGGACGTTCCATGATGATCCCTATTCTCTCATTGACATATTTCAGTATGGGTTTTTAGGACAGTTGTCTAATGTTGGTGGGCCATATTGTGTTTTAATGTTACTTCTGAATCACTATAATAAATACAATAGTTTTTATTTTCAGCTTTTGAACAGAGCTGAGATTTACTTTGAAGTGCAAAGTGTAGGAACAGGCCTACAGGTGAAATCAGACATCGATACAGACGTGGTGGCATAGCAGGAAGATTGGAATGACGTTAACCAAGAAGTTGCTAGTTCAAATCCCAGGTCAGGACATGTTAAATAATAATTCCCATCAAGTGACGTCCCCGGGACAAACCGGGAACTAGACAAAAACCTCCAGGGGACCATGACACAACGTCCCTAAAAAGGTCCTCTGGGACATCCCCGGGACGAACCGGGAACTAGACAAAACCTCCAGGGAACCATGACACAACGTCCTGACGACTTTGGGCAACCATTTCATGATGTCCCGGGGACATCCTAACAACTCATTATTGTTTGGAGGGAACTATTGCAGATTACATGTTTAAATCTAGGGCCTACAGATTTTTATCAATGTGTGTGTGTGTGTGTGTGTGTGTGTCTATGACTATGCATTTGTGTACATTTCAGTGTGTGCTTGTGAGTGTCTCTATGTATGAGTATTCCTGTATGATGTGCATGAGTTACTTTGTTTGTGTTGTGATTGGCAGTGGGTGGTGGTATGTGCATCAAATTGAGGAAGTAGTACATAAATACATTGATTTTGGTATGTTATTACATGATTGGTTGAAGTTATTACATTCATTAAAAAAAGTTGTTACTCACCGGTAATAACCGCTGGTTAATTTAATAACTTACTACATTTAGCAGAAAAAGTTATTACATTTATCATTCAACATTTTATTATGTTTTCCTGGCAAGTTATTACATTTACTGGGTTTATTTCATTAAAAAATCTAAAAATTATTACAAATAGAAAAATTCTTACATTTGAAGTCCTTAGTGATTTGGACACAGGAACTTGAAGCTCTCGACCCGCTCCAATGTAGTCCCGTCGATGTAGCCCCCATCCTTTCCTGTAGTCCACGATCAGCTCGTTGGTCTTACTGACGTTGAGGGAGAGGTTGTTGTCCTGGCACTACACTGCCATGTCACTGACCTCCTCCCTGTAGGCTGACTCAGTGATCAGGCCTACCACAGTCTACTCCTGGATTAAATGCATTCACAATATACACCATCTAAAGTGCTTTTATTCCAGGAGAAGCCTTGATCTGGGTATGAAAAAACTTCTGTTACACTTCCAAACAACGTGCCACCATTAACAGATCTTTACTATAGTAAATATACAGGTAATGGACAAATGAAAGGAAACACCAACATAACATGTATTAATAGGGCGTTGGGCCAACCACGAACCAGAACAGCTTTAATGCACCTTGGCATAGATTTTACAAGCGTCTGGAACTCTATTGGAGGGATGTGACATCATACTTCCACAAGAAATTCCATAATTTGGTGTTTTGTTGATGGTGGTGGAAAACGCTGTCTCAGGCGCCGCTCCAGAATCTCCCATAAGTGTTCAATTGGGTTGAGATCTGTTGACTGAGACGGCCATAGCATATGGTTTACATCGTTTTCATGCTCATCAAACCATTCAGTGAACACTCGTGCTATGTGAATGGGGGCATTACCATGGTAGCCAAAATAATGGCCAGCCCAGCATTTTTTACATGACCCTAAGCATGATGGGATCTCGTCACGGTATTGCATTCAAAGTGCCATCGATAAAATGCAATTGTGTTCGATGTCCGTAGCTTATGCCTGCCCATACCATAACCCCACCGCCACCATGGGGCACTCTGTTCACAATGTTGACATCAGCTTGCCGCTCGCTCAGACATTCCTGCAGGTGAAGAAGCCTGATGTGGATGTCCTGGGCTGGTGTGGTTACACGTGGTCTGCAGTTGTGAAGCCGGTTGGACGTACCGCCAAATTCTCTAAAACGACGTTGGATGCGGCTTATGGTAGAGAAATGAACATAAATTCTCTGGCAACAGCTCTGGTGCCAATTGCATGCTCCATCAAAACATGAGACATCTGTAGCATTGTGTTATGTGACAGAACTGCACATTTTAGAGTGGCCTTTTATTGTCCCCAGCACAAGGTGCACCTGTGTAATGATCATGCTGTTTAATCAGCTTATTTTTGTTCCGTATAATTCAGAAAGACTAGCAACTAACTCATCAAATTTGGTATTTTTAAAGATTCCCTATTATTCCATTCAGTGACATGTAGAAAAAGAAAATGGACACACTAAATTGACTATAATGCAAAACAAAACCTATTGCATGAGAGAGAGAGACTTTGGCATGGAGAGAGAAGTGATAGTGAGAGAACATTCTCTAAGAAAGTCATAGAACCCATAGCTCTTTGAGAGCAAGAGAAACAGAATAACAAGCCTCACGGCTGTGGGTCTGGAGGTGACGTTTGATTTTGTCGGAGCGGCTGAAGCACTTGCCACACACGGGACAACTGATAGGGCTTCTCCCCTGTGTGAATCCGCTGATGCCCTTTCAACCTCCCGGACGAGCTAATGCACTTACCACAAACCCCGCAGAGAAATGACTTCTCATTCGTGTGCATTCGCACGTTTGCGTTTAAATGGCCCATATGTCTACAGGGTTTCCCACACACCTTGCAACACAACGCTGTGTTGGCGTGGTGTATTTAATGGGAATTTGAATGTTCCGAATGTAGCGGTATCTGTAGCGTTTCAGAACATAACAGTAGTCTGTCATCACCTTCTACCCCCTTCATACTTGTTCTCAATCTGTGCTGCCCAGAGGTCAAGGTTCACTGAAGAGAATGCATTTGGGTCACTTGACGGATCCAATGGACAAACACCCAGTCCTTCAGTCTCTGTTTTGATTGGTTTGGATATTGATGAGCTGGATAGAGAGCCTCCCTCTCTACTCTCCCCAGTGTGAGTTTGGAACTCACTGAGTGAGGTGGGTTGAGGTGGGTTCTGATCATAGTCATTGTTTCCATTGGAAGGAGTGAATCTAGACTGAGAGTCCGGTCCTCTAAACTGATTTTCCTCCTTCCTGGTCCTTCCCTCATGTTTCTCCATAGTCTGCCTGGGCTCTGGTTCCTGCTTTTGCCCAATGCCTCCCTGCTCCTCGGATTCTACAGGAGCAGAGGGCTCTCGGTCTGAAAGTCAAGAAGGGACAGTGTTATGTTACTAGTAGGGGTGTAACAGTTCACCAAACCCACAGTTCGGTATGTATTGCGGTTTTGAGGTCACAGTTCGGTTCGGTTTCGGTACAGCTGGAAAATGAAATACCAACAGTTACTGTAGTTAATTTTTGTTTATTTGGCAAAAGATGCTAAACTAAAAAACACCCTATTTGTGACCCAAGTCCAGCTTCTGTGACAGCATTCACAATGTTCCTGGCATTGTCTGTTGTGACAGGGAGGTCTTCACGGGTCAAAAAGGTTGTACCCGTTCCGAAATGGACCTGGGGCTTTCCTACCCGGACCCGATAAGCATAGATACATTTTTCAATATAAAGATCTGTTTCCGAACGGACCCGAGGACAACTAGACCATTTCCATATAGACCTGGTCGGATCCAGGCCCGGTCCGATCCGAATGAGGGAAGCAGCAGAAAAGTCAATTTGTTAGCTACTTTATTAACCAGAGCTGATAAAGCACGAGGGAGAGAGGTGCCGATTTAGCAGGCGGAGGAGGAGCCTTGCGGTGTGTGTACTGTGAGCGAATGACACGGGAACAACAAGGAGGGAGGGAGAGACAAAGAGACAGCAACCAACCATACCAAGCTAGCCCAAAGGTCGGCAGATGGCGATATTGATCTGGTATTGATGGTTTCATCTTACCATCCAACGCATTGTATGCACCCGGCAATACATTCGTATTCCCCGTGGACCGGTTCGTACCTAAAACATTCTCCATTCAGGCTGCAAAGGCGTCAGTTTCCTCCTTAATTAGCTAACTAGTTAATTTATAACTAATACATACATTTGATTAGCTACCTGATTTCAAGTTGATAGCAAGCAAGCTAAAGTTATTAGCT
Source organism: Coregonus clupeaformis (assembly GCF_020615455.1). NCBI lineage: Eukaryota > Metazoa > Chordata > Actinopteri > Salmoniformes > Salmonidae > Coregonus > Coregonus clupeaformis. The sequence continues at coordinate 13,193,742 of NC_059201.1, read as the reverse complement.
GGCTGGCTTTCTATGGGTTGAACAATTCTAGCTAATGATAGCAATGCTAGTTAACATTAGTTGCTACTTGCAAGCCACAAGATTGTAACGTTTAACAGGTTGTAGCTGTCGAATATACATTTTTACATTTTATATATACAGTGGGGAGAACAAGTATTTGATACACTGCCGATTTTGCAGGTTTTCCTACTTACAAAGCATGTAGAGGTCTGTAATTTTTATCATAGGTATACTTCAACTGTGAGAGACGGAATCTAAAACAAAAATCCAGAAAATCACATTGTATGATTTTTAAGTAATTAATATGCATTTTATTGCATGACGTAAGTATTTGATACATCAGAAAAGCAGAACTTAATATTTGGTACAGAAACCTTTGTTTGCAATTACAGAGATCATACGTTTCCTGTAGGTCTTGACCAGGTTTGCACACACTGCCGCAGGGATTTTGGCCCACTCCTCCATACAGACCTTCTCCAGATCCTTCAGGTTTTGGGGCTGTCGCTGGGCAATACGGACTTTCAGCTCCCTCTATTGGGTTCAGGTCTGGAGACTAGCTAGGCCACTCCAGGACCTTGAGATGTTTCTTACGGAGCCACTGCTTAGTTGCCCTGGCTGTGTGTTTCAGGTCGTTGTCATGCTGGAAGACCCAGCCACGACCCATCTTCAATGCTCTTACTGAGGGAAGGAGGTTGTTGGCCAAGATCTCGCGATACATGGCCCCATCCATCCTCTCCTCAATATGGTGCAGTCGTCCTGTCCCCTTTGCAGAAAAGCATCCCCAAAGAATGATGTTTCCACCTCCATGCTTCACGGTTGGGATGGTGTTCTTGGGGTTGTACTCATCCTTCTTCTTCCTCCAAACACGGCGAGTGGAGTTTAGACCAAAAAGCTCTATTTTTGTCTCATCAGACCACATGACCTTCTCCCATTCCTCCTCTGGATCATCCAGATGGTCATTGGCAAACTTCAGACGGGCCTGGACATGCGCTGGCTTGAGCAGGGGGACCTTGCGTGCGCTGCAGTATTTTAATCCATGACGGCGTAGTGTGTTACTAATGGTTTTCTTTGAGACTGTGGTCCCAGCTCTCTTCAGGTCATTGACCAGGTCCTGCCAGTGTACCTATGATAAAAATTACAGACCTCTACATGCTTTGTAAGTAGGAAAACCTGCAAAATCGGCAGTGTATCAAATACTTGTTCTCCCCACTGTATATATACGGCAGTGTATCAAATACTTGTTCTCCCCACTGTATATATACAGTGGGGAGAACAAGTATTTGATACACTGCCAATTTTGCAGGTTTTCCTACTTACAAAGCATGTAGAGGTCTGTAATTTTTAACATAGGTACACTTCAACTGTGAGAGACGGAATCTAAAACAAAAATCCAGAAAATCACATTGTATGATTTTTAAGTAATTAATTTGCATTTTATTGCATGACATAAGTATTTGATCACCTACCAACCAGTAAGAATTCCGGCTCTCACAGACCTGTTAGTTTTTCTTTAAGAAGCCCTCCTGTTCTCCACTCATTACCTGTATTAACTGCACCTGTTTGAACTCGTTACCTGTATAAAAGACACCTGTCCACACACTCAATCAAACAGACTCCAACCTCTCCACAATGGCCAAGACCAGAGAGCTGTGTAAGGACATCAGGGATAAAACTGTAGACCTGCACAAGGCTGGGATGGGCTACAGGACAATAGGCAAGCAGCTTGGTGAGAAGGCAACAACTGTTGGCGCAATTATTAGAAAATGGAAGAAGTTCAAGATGACGGTCAATCACCCTCGGTCTGGGGCTCCATGCAAAATCTCACCTCGTGGGGCGTCAATGATCATGAGGAAGGTGAGGGATCAGCCCAGAACTACACGGCAGGACCTGGTCAATGACCTGAAGAGAGCTGGGACCACAGTCTCAAAGAAAACCATTAGTAACACACTACGCCGTCATGGATTAAAATCCTGCAGCGCACGCAAGGTCCCCCTGCTCAAGCCAGCGCATGTCCTGGCCCGTCTGAAGTTTGCCAATGACCATCTGGATGATCCAGAGGAGGAATGGGAGAAGGTCATGTGGTCTGATGAGACAAAAATAGAGCTTTTTGGTCTAAACTCCACTCGCCGTGTTTGGAGGAAGAAGAAGGATGAGTACAACCCCAAGAACACCATCCCAACCGTGAAGCATGGAGGTGGAAACATCATTCTTTGGGGATGCTTTTCTGCAAAGGGGACAGGACGACTGCACCATATTGAGGGGAGGATGGAAGGGGCCATGTATCGCGAGATCTTGGCCAACAACCTCCTTCCCTCAGTAAGAGCATTGAAGATGGGTCGTGGCTGGGTCTTCCAGCATGACAACGACCTGAAACACACAGCCAGGGCAACTAAGCAGTGGCTCCGTAAGAAGCATCTCAAGGTCCTGGAGTGGCCTAGCCAGTCTCCAGACCTGAACCCAATAGAGGGAGCTGAAAGTCCGTATTGCCCAGCGACAGCCCCGAAACCTGAAGGATCTGGAGAAGGTCTGTATGGAGGAATGGGCCAAAATCCCTGCTGCAGTGTGTGCAAACCTGGTCAAGACCTACAGGAAACGTATGATCTCTGTAATTGCAAACAAAGGTTTCTGTACCAAATATTAAGTTCTGCTTTTCTGATGTATCAAATACTTATGTCATGCAATAAAATGCAAATGAATTACTTAAAAATCATACAATGTGATTTTCTGGATTTTTGTTTTAGATTCCGTCTCTCACAGTTGAAGTGTACCTATGATAAAAATTACAGACCTCTACATGCTTTGTAAGCAGGAAATCCTGCAAAATCGGCAGTGTATCAAATACTTGTTCTCCCCACTGTATATATATATATATATATATATATATATATATATATATATATACCACTCGTTTTAGAGTAGAAGGGTTGTTATAACGTTTTGAAAATGTGTGTGATGATTTATTCATGATGTAAGCGGCAAACGATGTCCAAACTCCGAAGGTTTGTGCTAGCTAGCTACTGTGTATGTTTGCTTATCCCTGAAGGGCTGGGGCGGTCATATGTAAAACAATAGATCATGATTTGTTTAATTTGAAACAGGGATATTCAACCAGCGTAGGATGCCGCCTTGAAGTCTGAGGGCACAGCCCCTTCATTACCTTCGCTTCGTCAGACACATCAAAGCAGCCGTTCCAGACTCTCAAGTCAAGGACGTAGAGAGGCTGGTGTTAGCAAGACTAACGCGTGATAGCAGCAACCTGGAAAGACACTTAACCAGCTTGTGTGAGGAAGTAGTCCTTGAGGTTGTTGTGCACATCAAGGCAAGAAGAACCTTTGAATAAAATATGTGTTTCCATTAGTTTTTAACAGGAACATGAAGGCTATCAAATGTGTACTGTGTAACAACTGTGTAGCCTATGCTTTGGATATAGGCCCCCATCCTCTTATTGGGATGCCAGATCACTTATGTGAGGCATATAATGACAAGTTCTTTATTGGTATAATTTTCAGACCACATGTACACTGAGTGTACAAAACATTAGGAACACCTTCCCAATATTGAATTGCACCCCCCTTTTGCCCTCAGAACAGCCTCAATTCGTCCGGGCATGGACTCGAACGCTTTCCACAGGGATGCTAGCCCATGTTGACTCTAATGCTTCTCAGGTGTGTCAAGTTGGCTGGATGTCCTTTGGGTGGTGAACCATTTTTATACACATTTTTAAAAACCCAGCAGCGTTGCAGTTCTTGACACACTCAAACTGGTACGCCTGGCACCTACTACCATACCCCGTTCAAAGACATTTAAATATTTTGTCTTGCCCATTCACCCTCTGCATGGCACACATACACAATCCATGTCTCAATTGTCTCAAGGCTTAGAAATCCTTCTTTAACCTGTCTACTCCCCTTCTACACTTCTTCAATCTACACTGATTGAAGTTGATTTAACAAGTGGCATCAATAAGGGTACATAGCTTCCACCTGCAGTCACCTGGTCAGTCCGTCATGGAAAGAGCAGATGTTCCTAATGTTTTGTACACTCAGTCTATAGCCACATGCATTTAGCATATCTTACCTGGATATGGTCGCATCAGGTTTAACCTCAGAGGGAATGCCTCGTCTCCCATGAAGACGTATGGGCTCAGTGTTTGGGTCCCCGGCAAACACTCCGGCCTTGGTACCTGCAATGAGTTGGGAGCCGAACTTGCTTCTCAAGTAGATTCCAGCATCTCCCTCCCGACCATATGCGCCCACGTCGATCATGGTGAAGCGGTATTTTACATTGCAGACTGCCATCAGGACCATTGAGAAAAGGCCCTTGTAGTTATAGTACTCGCTGCCCGAGTTTGCCGGAGCTCAGATCCGAATATGTTTTCCGTCGACAGCTCCTGCATAAAACGAATAATTCCAACGATCCCAAAACTTTTGCCACAGAAGGATAGGCAACAAAATCCTCCTTCAGGACATGCCAGATAGCCTGGCACACTTCCGTGACGATGCACAAACGGATGAGATTCCTAGTTTCGAAGCGATACTTTTCTGTGTGCTGCCACTCGCCAAAAACCGAAGGGTCACAGACAGCCTTTATGCAGCACTTAGATACGGGCAAGCTTGTCCACTCTTGTAGTGTTCAGTGGACGAACTGAACCAGGATCTGGGCTTACAGGAGACGTTGAATATGTCTCCTGTAAACCCAGATTCTGGTTTATCATGGATGAACATGACATTTTCTCCCTTGTTTGTTTTTATTTATCCTCCTGAATAGTAAAGGATACTGGTCGGGTGAGGTTGTGTTTCTCTAGCGGGAGGTAAGCTTGGCTTCTTATATGGTGTCGAGTAAAGCTTAAACCATGTATTTAGATTGTAGGTAGGTATTGTAGGTAGTTTATCTAGGTAGTTATTGTAGGTAAGTATTGTATTCGACTGAGCCCGGTGAAGCACGAGGCTAGCTAACCCACTACCTGGACCAATAAAGCTAGCTAGCTAGCGGGTAGCTACTGGTAACTATTAGCAACTGTGGATAGTTGTTTCCAATGTTATTTCACGCTTAAGAGTACCTGTAATTATGCCAGCTAGCTACCTACCATTCAGCTGTTTTTATAACCTCATTATCTGAAGCGTTAACGTTAGGTAGTTAGTAGCTACTGTACTCGAAATGTAGCTAGCTTGTTGCTACCTGGATAGCTAACTAAACAATAGCTGGAACGACCTAGCTGTAATATTTGGAGATGCTTTCTCTCCTTTGGGACAGACGCGAACTGGCTGAATCGATTCAGTGGCTAGCTTTGCACTTAACTGGATAACAGTAGCTACTAAGGGTAAGTTATAACATATATTTATTTTTGTTTTGTTTTTACATACTGGTAACCAGAGTCGTTGAAGGGAATTCGGGACATGGGTGACTAGTTAACGTTAGCTTGGCTCTCTCTGTGTTTCGTGCCGTGGGAGGAGGGGTTGGTTCGTTGGCAGAGAGCAATAGCTAGCTAGTATGCTAACTATTCTATCTAACTAACTGGCTGAATAAGTTGACGAAGTACTCACTCAAACTGTCAAAACTAACCCAAAACTTTACACAACGTTAGACACGGACACTAATGATATGTTTGGCGTGATAACACACTGGTGGTTTGTTGTAACCGAGTATTGGTGCTAAACCGTGTTATTTGAGGCTGGCATGCTAGTTGGCTATGGCGTCATAGGATTCGGTGCCCTGGACGGTTTTCACGGAAGAATACTGTACCAAGTTAGCTAGCTGAATAAACTAAGTTAGAGTATATTCCTAGAAAACATTGAACCGCTGTAGTTTACAACAATTATAACTTCTAAAGTGGAAGTTGGGAGAGTTATATTTGAGTGTTTCAGTGAAACGTAAGTGAGGGAGGCCCCGCTCTCTCACTTTCCCAGATGTTTAGTTCATTTCATTCCGATCTCATTTGCATTATTGTAGCCTTTTTCTGTAGCCTGTCAACTATGTGTCTGTCTATCCCTGTTCTCTCCTCTCTGCACAGGCCATACAAACGCTTCACACCGCGTGGCTGCTGCCACTCTAATCTGGTGGTCCCTGCGCGCACGACCCACATGGAGTTCCAGGTCTCCGGCAGCCTCTGGAACTGCCGTTCTGCGGCCAACAAGGCAGAGTTCATCTCAGCCTATGCTACCCTCCAGTCCCTCGACTTCTTGGCGCTGACGGAAACATGGATTACCACAGAAAACACTGCTACTCCTACTGCTCTTTCCTCGTCTGACCATGTGTTCTCGCATACCCCGAGAGCATCTGGTCAGCGCGGCGGTGGCACAGGAATCCTCATCTCTCCCAAGTGGACATTCTCTCTTTTCCCCCTGACCCATCTGTCTATCTCCTCATTTGAATTCCATGCTGTCACAGTCACTAGCCCATTCAAGCTTAACATCCTTGTCATTTATTGCCCTCCAGGTTCCCTTGGAGAGTTCATCAATGAGCTTAACGCCTTGATAAGTTCCTTTCCTGAGGATGGCTCACCCCTCACAGTTCTGGGTGACTTTAACCTCCCTACGTCTGCCTTTGACTCATTTCTCTCTGCCTCCTTCTTTCCACTCCTTTCCTCTTTTGACCTGACCCTCTCACCATCCCCCCCTACTCACAAGGCAGGCAATACGCTTGACCTCATCTTTACTAGATGCTGTTCTTCTACTAATCTCACTGCAACTCCCCTCCAAGTCTCCGACCACTACTTTGTATCCTTTTCTCTCTCGCTCTCCTCCAACACTACTCACTCTGCCCCTACTCAGATGGTAATGTGCCGTCGCAACTTTCGCTCTCTCTCTCCCGCTACCCTCTCCTCTTCCATCCTATCATCTCTTCCCTCTGGTAAATCCTTCTCCCTCCGATCTCCTGATTCTGCCTCCTCAACCCTCCTCTCCTCCCTTTATGCATCTTTTGACTCTCTATGTCCCCTATCCTCCCGGCCGGCTCGGTCCTTCCCTCCTGCTCCGTGGCTTGACGACTCATTGCGAGCTCACAGAAGAGGGCTCCGGGCAGCCGAGCGGAAATGGAGGAAAACTAGACTCCCTGCAGACCTGTCATTTTTTCACTCCCTCCTCTCTACATTCTCTTCCTCTGTTTCCGCTGCTAAAGCCACTTTCTACCACTCTAAATTTCAAGCCTCCGCCTCTAACCCTAGGAAGCTCTTTGCCACCTTCTCCTCCCTGCTGAATCCTCCTCCTCCTCCCCGTCCCTCCTCCCTCTCTGTGGATGACTTCGTCAACCATTTTGAAAATAAGGTTGATGACATCCGATCCTCATTTATTAAGTCAAATGACACCGCTGGTCCTGCTCACACTGCCCTACCCTATGCTTTGACTTCTTTCTCCCCTCTCTCTCCAGATGACATCTTGCGACTTGTGACGGCCGTCCGCCCAACAACCTGCCCGCTTGACCCTATCCCCTCCTCTCTTCTCCAGACCATTTCCGGAGACCTTCTCCCTTACCTCACCTCGCTCATCAACTCATCCTTGACTGCTGGCCATGTCCCTTCCGTCTTCAAGAGAGCGAGAGTTGCACCCTCCTCAAAAAACCTACACTCGATCCCTCCGATGTCAACAACTACAGACCAGTATCCCTTCTTTATTTTCTCCCCAAAACTCTTGAGCGTGCCGTCTCTAGCCAACTCTCCTGCTCTCTCTCTCAGAATTACCTTCTTGATCCAAACCAGTCAGGTTTCAAGACTGGTCATTCAACTGAGACTGCTCTTCTCTGTGTCACGGAGGCTCTCCGCACTGCTAAAGCTAACTCTCTCTCCTCTGCTCTTATCCTTCTAAACCTATCCGCTGCCTTTGATACTGTGAACCATCAGATCCTCCTCTCCACCCTCTCCGAGTTGGGCATCTCCGGCGCTGCTCACTCTTGGATTGCGTCCTACCTGATAGGTCGCTCCTACCAGGTGGCGTGGCGAGAATCTGTCTCCGCACCACGTGCTCTCACCACTGGTGTCCCCCAGGGCTCAGTTCTAGGCCCTCTCCTATTCTCTCTATACACCAAGTCACTTGGCTCTGTTATATCCTCACATGGTCTCTCCTATCATTGCTACGAGGACGACACACAATTAATTTTCTCCTTTCCCCCTTCTGATAACAAGGTGGCGAATCACATATCTGCATGTCTGGCAGACATATCAGTGTGGATGTCGGATCACCACCTCAAGCTGAACCTCGGCAAGACACAGCTGCTCTTCCTCCTGGGGAAGTACTGCCCGCTCCATGATCTCGCCATCACGGTTGACAACTCCATTGTGTCCTCCTCCCAGAGTGCAAAGAACCTTGGCGTGACCCTGGACAACACCCTGTCGTTCTCCGCTAACATCAAAGCGGTGACCCGATCCTGCAGGTTCATGCTCTACAACATTCGGAGAGTACGTCACCCCGCTCCTCCGCACACTCCACTGGCTTCCAGTTGAGGCTCGCATCTACTACAAGACCATGGTGCTTGCCTACGGAGCTGTGAGGGGAACGGATAAGAGCGTCTGCTAAATGATGTAAATGTAAGAGCAGTTCAAGCTCTTCTAATTTGTAGAGAGACATGTTGCTTCTGCAGCTAGTTAAATCCTTAAAAAGTAGCGTTGAAAAGCATAAAATACCATCATAGCCAGACATGTAGCTAGCTAGTATTTGTAAACAAAAGGCATACAACACCGGATCCGGAAGTTAAAATGTTGTCACTAGCTACTGTCAAAGAGTGCCTCCACAGAGTTTCTAAACCCAGAGGTGTAACATCGCGAGACTTCCAGCAACCCTTGCGAAGCAGACCAGGCTGGGGTTTGAGAAATCAATGAGAGAAGATAAATTCTTCCTTAGTTGTTCATTTTCTCTTAATCTAAAGGCACAACCTAGATTCGAGCCAATGTCTTAAGTAGTTGAACATGTCATTACTCTAATCTCGTGAAAGTGACAAAATGACAAGTTTTCATTTTCGTCAAAAACAACTTAGTATCGAAGGAGTGCCTTTGATTTGCACATGCGCAGTTCGGGTGAGACGACCGTTAGACCTGATGAAGTGTTTCTGCGCATGAGTTTAGCTAGCCAACGTCGCCATGACATTGCCTACAAGTGTGATTGGGGGTTTTTCTATTGGAGAAGCAGTGTCTGCCTATCTTCATACCAAAAACAGTACAGTATGAAGATAGGCAAAAAAACTGCTTCTCCAACAGAAATCCCCGATCACACTTGTAGGCGATGTCATGGCGACGTTGGCTAGCTAAGCTCATGCGTTGAACACGTCATCGGGTCTAACGATCGTCACGCGCCGAACTGCGCATGTGCAGGTCGTCAAATCAAAGGCACTCCTTCGATACTAAGTTGTTTTTGACGAAAATGAAAACTTGTCATTTTGTCACTTTCACGAACTGTGCATGTGCAGGCAGTCTAATCAAAGTCACACTTCTTCGATATAAAGTCGTTTTTGACAAAAATTAAAACGTTTCACTTTGTAACTTTCACAAGGTTGGAGTAATAACCAAGGTGTGATCTGGAGTTACATGACTTGGACTCGAGTCTGACATGAGTCACAAATTTGATAACTTGAGCCTCGATTTGATAGAAAATAAAATAAGAACTCGACTTTGACTTGAGACTGATGACTTGAAATGATCTGGCCAGGTTTTGTAACGTTTTGTCACTTATTTTGTGGCACACAGTCTCCGTGGATTACTCTCCACACAGCCAGAGACACAGTAGCTTGCAAAAAAACTCGCAAAACGTTATATTTATACCTTTGCCTATTCAATCTGGTTACTAACATAGGCTTAGGGCATTACACCAAATTCTTGTCTCAAAAACATCTTATATGTGCTTCAGAACCGAACAGTTGGGCATCTTGACTGTTGACCAATCATCAGCATTGGCACGCAAAGGCAGCGCACACAGTGGTGTAAAGTACTTAAGTAAAAATACTTTAAAGGACTACTTAAGTAGTTTTTTTGGGTATCTGTACTTCACTTTACTATTCATACATTTGATTTCTTTTACTTTTACTTCACTACATTCCTAAAGAAAATAATGTACTTTTTACTCAACACATTTTCCCTGACACCCAAAAGTACTAGTTACATTTTGAATGCTTAGCTGGACAGGAAAATGGTCCAATTCACGCACTTATCAAGAGAACATCCCTGGTCATCCCTACTGCTTCTGATCTGACATCACTAAATACAAATGCTTCATTTGTGAATGATATCTGAGTTGGAGTGTGTTTAATATAAGGAATTAGAAATTATTTATACATTTTTGCGTTTTATACTTAAGTATATTTTAGCAATTACATTTACTTTTGGTACTTAAGTATATTTCCAACCAAATACTTTTACTCAAGTAGTATTTTACTGGGTGACTTTCACTTTTACTTAAGTCATTTTCTATTAAGGTATCTTAATAGTATGACTCAAGTATGATTTTAGGTACTTTTTCCACCACTTGGCACACATATCCAGATTACTGACCAGAAAGCACTTGTTTCATTTTCTCCGGTTTTGCCTGATAAAAACAGGGTAGACTATGTTTATGTTATCCACATAAAAGACAGTTTAGTGATCTGCTACGGACGCATCTTTGCCAGAACAATACCTGTCGATTTAAATGATAGTTTTCATATTTCAGATGGGCCTAGTTTGGGTGAGTTAATTAAGCTATATACCTCAGTTCTGCGTACTGGCTATATGTCTTAAGATAGTTGTAACATCGCGTGCCTTCAATTCATATGGGATGAAGATGTAACATATTCAGGCAAATGTATAACGATTTTTGTGAGGAAGAAAAAGGCTACATTCAAATCATGCTTTCCAAACTCCGCTGCATACATGTAGGCCTTATGATCCTGCTAGCTCTGGACTCTAGAGAATTGACATGATATCCCTAGTTCATATTGACTGCTAACATGAATAACCTTCAGCTCAAAATGCAGGTGTAAAACACTGTTTATTTCTGTATCTTGCGTTTTGAAAATGCATCACCATTTATGGCTGTAATGACAGGCTACATTTGCGCGGCGATTGTGTTCGCGAGTGCGTTCGCGAGTGCGCGCGTGCATGTGCCTGCGCGGGGGTTCGCAAGCTTTGAACCACTCTTTTTTGGGGTTTGCGGGTCAAAAAGTTTGAGAACCAGTGATTTAGCGAACAGATTGCTGATTTGCTGTACAGTTTTAGGATTGGGTGCAGCGCAAACATCAAATTGTAGAGAGAGAGGATTTCCATAAATAAATATGCAGCTCCAAAATAATATTAACTGTTTACTTTGCAAGCTCACCAGCAATGGGGCATCAAGTAACAATTATTAGCATAGGCCTACTGGTCTTTTGAAATGTCAAAATTGCTTTTAAATATATAATTTTGTTATGAAGTTTGCATTTGGAATTTGTTGTTCAAATTAATTATTATATAATTAAAATGTGCTGTAGACAAAATCATGAAAAGGGCTGTCTGGCAGCCTCAATACATAGATTTGTAGTTGAACAAGTCATTGCATGTAAATACTTTTTTTTTTTTTTTTTTTACTTGACTTGAGAATTGACTTGAAAAAACGTGTGACTCTACTCGACTTGACTCCACCCGTTCTACTTGGGACTTGAGACACTGACCTTGTGACTTGAGATTTGCTTGTGGGTAAAGTCCACTCTGTTCGTAACATATTTTCGTTTTGGAAACAGAAAACTGTATTGAGATCAAATGTTTCATTGATGAGAAAATGTGAAGAATGTCGACCAAAATCCATCTCTCCATTGCCGGCCACTGGGCTTCCTCTCACCACCATTTGGTAGTGAGTGGAAACGCATACCAGATACTTCACATTTATACATCAGGTGAAATATCTGTCTCATTATTCTGTCTGTGGTTGAACGCAACTGGGACGTGAGCAAAAGTGCGCATTGCTCCAAAAACTCCCGACTCCGCCCATGCACACACGGCTTTCGGCGGAGTGACGTCTGTAGAGCCCTTTATACCACACGTCATACTCATCGTCGACATCTCTAAACGCAGATACTGGGGAAGCTAACTAACCTGCCACGCTAGCCAGTGGCATGACACATTTGAGCTAACATTAATTCATATTTCAAATAAGATATTTACAGACGACCTGAGGCCGTTATCCTCGCTAGCTATCTACCGTTACTAACCTGGTCATGGAATCACATTTCCGTGAAGCTTGCGTCTCAGTTGATCATTCTCTCTCTTTCCCTGTATTATTTCCTCTTGGTATTCTAGTATGGGCTCTTCCACGGTCTGATATATCTCTTGGGCAGCTAACATCAACCGTTCGGATTTAGGGACTCTACTGTGGCTGTGAAGTTGTTTAACTGTACATTTAGGTTCAGTCGGAGTTCATTTGTTTACTTGAACAGCTAATAATCATGCAAACAAACAACTCATTCAAGGGCCGGCCAGCTCTCAGCTAGTGTGACTATGTATGGGGAAGTGAACAAAGACAACGTAGTCAGTTACTAGTTTATTAAAAAATAACATTTAGTACACAATGATACAACACTGTACAGTAATGTGTGTGGGTGCACCGGTGTCCCAGAATATACTGTGTGGAAAGAGAGAGGAGGGATGCCGGTCGAGTTAGATGGCCTACTGTCCTAGCCTCAGTCCTGAGAGGCGATACAGGCCCGGTCTTGTAACAACCCCAAGCCCCTATTGCCCAAGACACTTGCCTAAGGGAAGTGGGGCTGTGTTTTGTATCTGGTATGGGCCATAGGCTTTCTGCTTGTTCATGAGCATTGGTCTCAGCTGGGCACTGCTCAAGTTATCTGCTATATAAACTTGTGAAGGGACAGATTTAGATTAAGTCTACTCCTGGATTAAATGCATTCACAATATACATTAAAGTGCTTTTTATTCCAGGAAAAACCTTGATCTGGGTCCGAAAATATGTATTTTACACTTCCAAACAACACTTCCAAACAACCGGCCACCATTACTAGATATTTACTATAGTGAATATATGTGCAGCAGCGCCTAGCTCAGGACCAATCCTTGTGAACAAGCAGCACAGATAGATACAGGGTAATACTGTATGGCTCAGCTGAGGAATCAGCCTTTCTCTGCACCGTGTTGGTCAAATACAGTAGTATTGCAGGTCATAGAGAACACACAAACCCTATCTGCATCAGAGGTGGGGGATAGATAGTGGTCATATACAGAATTATCATAATCGGGATCACATTTATCTTGCAGAATAGCAGTCTTAGTGTTGATTCCTATGTGATAATTGTACGTTTTTATTGTATCAGTTACAAGTTGACTGAAATTCAGGTGGCCGTATACAGTTCTGCAACAATGGCTAACACCTCGATCACACCGACAGCGTCATTGCATCCCATTTTGGGTTGCTACGCAAATATACTGAACACGTATATCTACCATACAATTTGATGCATACATTGGATATATCCAACGCATGCACCACACAACGCACTGCAACTGCCTCTGCCTCGCAATGCTGCAAGGCAAATGCAGCGGTCCATTGGAAATAAATTGATACTGAACAAAAATATAAACGCAACATGTAAAGTGTTAGTCCCATGTTTCATGAGCAGAAATAAAAGATGCCAGAAATGTTCCATATGCACAAAAAGCTTATTTCTCTCAAATGTTGTGCACAAATTTGTTTACATCCCTGTTAGTGAGCATTTCTCTTTGCTAAAATAATCCATCCACTTGACCGGTGTGGAATATCAAGAAGCTGATCAAACAAGCATGATCATTACACAGATGCACCTTGTGCTGGGGACAATAAAAGGCCACTCTAAAATGTGCAGTTGTGTCATAAAACACAATGCCACAGATGTCTCAAGTTTTGAGATGGCATACAATTGGCCTGCTGACTGCAGGAATGTCCATCAGAGCTGCTGCCAGATAATTTTATGTTCATTTCTCTACCATAAGCCGCCTCCGTCGTTTTAGAGAATTTGGCAGTACGTCCAACCGGCCTCACAACCACGTGTAAACACGCAAGGCCTGGACCTCCACATCCGGCTTCTTCACCTGCGGGATCGTCTGAGACCAGCCACCCAGACAGCTGATTAAACTAAGGGGGTTTTCTGTCTATATTAAAGCCTCTGTGGGGAAAAACTCATTCTGACTGGTTGGGCCTGGCTCCCCAGTGGGTGGGCCTGGCCCCCAAACGGGTGGGCATGGCTGCGCCCCTGCCCATTCATGTGAAATCCATAGATTAGGGCATTATGAATTTATTTCAATTGACTGATTTCATTATATGAACTGTAACTCTGAAAAATCGTTGAAATTGTTGCGTTTATATTTTTGTTCAGTATACTTCTGGTGTACCAAATGCAATGACGCTGTTGGTGTGATTAAGGGAGAGAGCGATGTAATGATTATTTAACATGGAGTATATCAGGGAGGCTTTAGGTGTCTAACCGTACAGAAACATAGCCCTGCCTGCTGTATTCTATTGCTAACCCTAATTCCCACCCCTGACCTCACCCAAACTAACAATGGCTAATATGTCTACTTATCCATATTTGGAAACTCAAAGAATGGACAACTGTTCATAGACAATGCCCATACGGTTAGCCAGTGTTCATAAAAAACACAAATAAAAACAGCTTACGAATTTCAGCCAGGTGATTCAGGAAATCAGAATAAGCTGTGATATACTTTATAAAAAATAAACCATTGTTTTTAGAAACTTGAAATTGGTGTAAATTGGCCCTGTGCAAATCATCTGGGGCAAGACCACGTTTTGGAACACTGCATTGTTGGAATCCTGAATGCATCTCCGTTCAAGGCGCATTGTGGAAGACTTCAATATCATCATGCTATCAAGTTTATTACTAAAATACTAAATAATTAGGAAAGACTAGCTAATAACTCAAGTACAAAAAGAAAATGGACACCTACTAAATTGACTATACTGCAATACAAATCCTATTGCATGAGAGAGAACTGTTACTTAGCAGAGATAAAACATTCTAAGAATGTCACAGAATCCCTAGCTCTGAGAGAGAGAAAAATAAAACAAGCCTTGTCTTAGTGGCAGCAATTTGAGCTTTTAAAAAATGTCCCATAATCAGCAATTCATTCATACACCGAGACTCAGTCGTTCATTAACAACAACCACCCACCACCACCGGTGGTGGCGTCTCTCTCATCTCACTGCCCCGAGAAGTAGGTGCCCTCACGGCTGTGGGTCTGGAGGTGACGTTTAATTTTGTCAGAGCGGCTGAAGCACTTGCCACACACAGGGCAGCTGTAAGGTTTCTCTCCAGTGTGGATACGCATGTGGACCTTAAGATGGGCCATCTGGGTAAATCCTTTTCCACAGCTCTGGCAGCGGTACGGCTTCTCTCCAGTGTGACTCCTGGCATGCTCCTGGAGCCTGCCGGAGGAGCTGCAGCACTTTCCACAAACCCCGCAACGGTACGGCTTCTCTCGGGTGTGCACCTGGACGTGGACATGCAGGTGTCCGACATGGCTGAACGTCTCCCCACACACCCTGCAGCAGAACGACGACACGTGCACCTGGAGAGGAGATTTTCCACACTCAGCGGCCGAGGTGGAATTAGCGCCCTGGTTGCTTAAGTGGGAGCCCTGACCTCTGCTCCCGCCGGCTCGTCCTTTAGACCCAGACCCCATCTGTCCTCCGTTCTCCACCCCGATGATGTCAATGTTGTTCTCGTTGGAGCAGTTGGGGTTGACCGTGGCCAGGGGCTGCGGCCCGCTGTTGGACGAAGACGATGATGAGCCTCTGTGGGACCCTTCTGATTTGACATGTCTGGATGAGCTTCTGGGACCAGGCTCCCTCTCTCTGTTCTCCACCGACGGGTTCTGGGGCAGGTTGGAGGAGTGGGGAGGGTCCTGGGGGTATTCGTTGCTGACACGGGGAGGGGTGAACATGGACTCTGGAGTGCTGCAGGAGCCGTGGCCGCGGAGCTGATCTTCCCCCTGGCTGTACCTGAGCTCCCGTTTCTCCTTGATCAGGATGGGGACGCGCTCCTCATGGCCCATACTGGGGCTCCACTCCCGGCGGGGATGTTCGCCATCCTCCTCCTCCAATAGCGCCATGGACTGACGGTCTGGGTGGAAGAGAGGGAGGCGGAACGTGGCAGTCAGATTGGATTTACGATCGAGGAAAAATACGATAAACAACATTTATGTAACGTTATCACAGGAACCCGATTTCAGAAATTAATCAGCAAGACAGATGCCTGAAAATTTGAGTCTAAATCGCAACAACTAGCTAGTTAAGAAGCTGGCTAGCTAGTCAGCTAGCTAACGAACAAAGGTGGCTAACTAGCTAGCTGAGTTAGCTAGCGCTTACATTATAAATTAACGTTAGCCTTCTGAAAAACATTAGTTAGCTGGCTAGTTCTGGAAACGTTAATACAAGGTGTCAAATATAAAATAACCAAATGGCCCTTTAGCTAGTTACGCAGCGAGCAAATTTGGTTTAACTAGCGTGCGGCTTCGGCGCTAATTTTAGCATGGTAGCTACTAACCTGGCCATATTTCAATCCCAGCGTCTCGAAGCCTACGTCTCAGATGGTCGTTCTCCCTCTCCCTGAGCGCAATCTCCTCTTGGTATTCCAAAATCGTGTCTTCGACAGATTTATAGATCTCCTGGGCAGCGAGCATAAGCCGCTCGGTCAAAAACACATTTAAAAACTGCAATTTAGTCATTTTCGGATGTCGTAGCTAGCTACAAGGGCTCTCGCTATTATCCAAAATGGACCTAAAAGATGCTCTCCCTGATCACGTGATAAGGAATGCCCGTTGTTACCGTAATAATACGAAAACATGAGGCCCTAAATATGATGGGGCCAAACCCAAACATCATGTTCAGCTCTCAAGGAATGCTGAAAATGCATGATTTTTTCACGTAAATCCATCCTTTTCATTATTGTACGGGGTCTTATGGAAGACAGCACCACAGTAAAGATTTTGAAATTGTTTATGAAGGTTAAAAAGGACTTGTTTCCTTTGGAGCACCTACCACAGGCTACAAAAGTGAATACCAATGAGTGAGCTTTGAGTGGTATACCCAGGTGAATTTTGCATACAGAATATAGCCGACTCCTTACGCTGTGCCTGGAAAAGTGTTTACCATCTTCCCCACGTTAGAATAACATATGAATCCTCTGATGATTTGTGGGTGTGTGTATCTAGAACACACCCAGTGAGTTGAGACTGTTTTGTATAGACTGGTGCACTTAACCAATGTGCACTTTTCAGGGGTCGACTGTATTTGCTTTATAGCTGAGCAAGAAAGCATCTTACCATGCAAGACCTGTCCAGCAATTAGAGTCAAAATATGGTACAAGCTGTCAACTGACAAAACAAAGTAAAAGAAAACAGGCTGTTTTACATCTTTAATGTAGTTTATGATTTGAGACAATACAGGGAAGAAAGGGACGAGAAATTATATACACCACAGGTTGTTGGCGGCACCTTAATTGGGGAGGATGGGCTTGTGGTAATGGCTGGAGGGGAATATGTGGAATGGTATCAAATACATCAAACACAAGGTTTGATGCCATTCCATTTGCGCTGTTCCAGCCATTATGATGAGCCGTTCTCCCCTCAGAAGCCTCCACTGATATACACCTGAGTGTAGGGGTGGGGGAGATGTGTGTCTTATACACAACTTTATTGTCTATTGAATCATACATTTATTTTTGCTGTCTTATTCTCACATAACCTTTTCATCATCCCACCTAGCTATCTTAAGATGAATGCACTAACTGTAAGTCGCTCTGGATAAGAGCGTCTTCTAAATGACTCAAATTTAAATATGAATGTAAATCCTTATACTGTATGCTATAATAATTGTCACACACCTTTATGTTTCCTCTGCATGTGTACTTTGAGGTTTGACCTCTGGTTGAAACAGTGACCACAGACATTACAGAGGTAGGGTCTCTCACCGGTGTGTATTAGCTGGTGTGTTTTTAACTTGCTCGCGGTAAGAAAACACTTTCCACACAACGTACAGCAGTGGGGTTTTTCCTGCGTGTGAGCCATGCGTGTGTGCTGTTTCAAACGACTCATGTAACGGAAAGTCTTCCCACATTCTTTACAAATAAACAATTTCTTTACAACCTGAATGACCAGAGGCGATATCTGATGAGATAAGACGATGGCTTGGTTCTGTGCGATTTGGAAGGGCTGTGAGGGCTGAGCCAGGAGATGGGGTATGGGTAAGGAGGGTAAGGGCTTGGGATGGATCTGGGGCAAGGTTTTGGAAGGGCCCAAATCATTGTCTTTGCGCCAACAGTGAGTGGTGGGTGTAGGCGTCGACTCTGTCGTTCCTGACTCTTGAAACTGCTCCTCCCCCTGACTGGTCCTTGCTTGCTTCTTCTCCTCAGTTTGTGATACCTCCTTCCCCATACTGGGGCTCGACTCCTGCACACTCTGCTGCAGCAGCTTTGGGGGAGCTCCTGCTACAGAGACAATGCTGGTGATCTGTCGTAGACCTGCAGTTATGGATGGTTGACAAAATAACATCTCAGACAGACCCCTTGTTGGTAAAACAATTCTATAGCGGACGTGCGTGCACTGCACATGTCACAACTTCCCCTAAAAACAAGTACGGTAGCTAGTTTACACCCTGATATATACTCTTTTAGATATACATTTGTTTTTTATTTCCAATAATGAAAGGTGCATTATTAGGTCCTACAAACCTCGTTTTAAGTTCACTTTTCTCGGTCTGTTAGCATTTAACTGCTTCCGTAGAAATGCATTCTCTCTCTTTACGTAAGTGACCTCTGCTTGGTATTCTGCAAACGTTTCTTCTACCATTTTATAAATATCCTGTGCAGCTGACGTTAATCGTTCAGTGAGAAACAAACTTAGCAACTCTATTTTGGCCATTTTTGCGAAAAGAAACGCACACCAGCAGCTAGCTAACGTTAGCTAGTTGTGTACGATTGTAAGTCTTCTTCTGCGGTTCAGGGCGCACCCAACAACAATCAAGTCGGCGCATTATCGCCACCTTCTGGGACTGGAATGAAACCAAGGTAACAGCAAATATAACAGTGAAAAGCAACTACCACTGAAAAGCAGTACAAAATATTTTATTGTGTTATCCTCTGGAAGCTACTATACACAATATTTTTTTAAACCAAAACATAAACAAATGAATCAATCTGTAACTGTGAGACTAACACATTTTAGGGACCAGTTGGCAGTCTCAATCCATAACAACTTGGGACAGACAAGTTGACCACATGCTGTCAACTCCTCTTTATGAAAACAATGACAGACTGACTCTCTAACATTCCACAGTACAAGTCCATTAGCGATGTTTTCAAACGGCTAATTCCCAATGTATTTAAACAACAGCAGTGACTTTAGGGGCATGTCTTTGTCTTCTAAAAGGTGTCAGAAGGGGACACTTTTCCAACTTCTAAGGCAGGTTGTGGGTTCTCCCTTTGGTAAAAGTTAATGTGTGTTGTGGGAGGATCTAAGCTATGGTGTGTCTACATTGGGCCTAAAACATTGGTGGCGTTTTAGAAATTCTACTACGACAAAGCCTTTTCTGCACTCTGTGGTCTCTCCACTGCGTGAGCCATTTTGTGAGTCTTCATGTGAGTCTTGCGGGATGAGGACTGACTGAAGCATCTGCCACAGACGTTGCAGCGATACGGTTTCTCTCCAGTGTGAGTTAGTAGGTGACATTTTAAAGCACCTAATAATCTAAAGCATTTTCCACACTCTCTGCACTTATACGGTTTCTCTCCTGTGTGAGTCCTCATGTGCCCTTTAAGAGTGTTCTTCTCCCTGAAGCACATGCCACAATCTTCACACTGATACGGTTTCTCTCCAGTGTGAGTTAGCTGGTGGAGTTTAACTTGTCTTTCTCCTGAGAAGCCTTTTCTGCACAAATGGCATTTATATGGCTTATCTTGTCCCTCTATGTGAAAGGACGTATGATGCTCTTTAAGGGCCTTGCCATGTCTGAAGGTTTTGCCACACACTTCGCACAGATGTGGCTTCTCCACATAGTGATAAATACTTATATGATATTTTAGCTCAGCATTCTTAGGGAAACATTTGCCACAAATATGACAAAAAGTTTTCATTAGACTGTGAATTTGCAGGTGAACCGCCATGTTCTCTGCGGGCTCAAGGACCTTCCCACACAAACCACACAAACGGTTTTGCTCCGCTGAGTGCATCTGAACATGTCTTATTAAATGACGTGTGAAGTCAAATGATTGCCCACACACCTGGCAAGAACAAGGAACGTTGTAGTTGTGCAACATTGTAGTGCTTTCCACATCTTTGACTTTCTGACTTTGTGCTGCAGGGCTTTTCACACAGGGAAGCGTAAATATCATCAGGGGGGCATTCTGTTGAGACAACATGACAGTTTGGTTCTGTGCTGTTCGGAAGGGCTGGGAGGGATGGGCCAGGAGAAAGGTTGTGGGGAAGGGCTGAGGCTGGGCTTGGGGCTGGGGATTGGGCAGAGGTTTGGGCTGAGCCTGGGGCTGAGTCTGGGGCAGGGGTTTGGACAGAGGTTTGGGCTTGGCCTGGGATTTGGATGGGCC
Organism: Coregonus clupeaformis; assembly: GCF_020615455.1. NCBI lineage: Eukaryota > Metazoa > Chordata > Actinopteri > Salmoniformes > Salmonidae > Coregonus > Coregonus clupeaformis. The sequence goes on along the minus strand of NC_059201.1, from coordinate 13,173,204 downwards.
CTGAACATGGTTTTTGCTCCTAAAGAGAGGAGTGCATGTGACTGTGGGTGTGGTGGACTCTGTCGTTCCAGACTCTGGAAGCTGCTCTTCCTTCTGACTGGTCCTTGGTTCCTGCTGCTTCTCAGTCACTGTGGGCTCTGGGTCCTCCTGCAAGTGTAAGAAAATCATTACTCAAGTATTTTAATATTTTGGAAATCTCTAACTCTTGACAGTACTTCCCTCTGCTCTGCCATGAAACTACTGAATAACAACAACCATTTGTGCCCTTCCTTGAGTCAATCCCACAAAGGGACAAGCACATTGTATATCACAACCACGATGCAACCTACTACAGAAAGTATTCACACCCCTTGATTTCTTCCACATTTTGTTGTGTTACAGCCTGAATTTAAAATAGATTAAATTGAGATTGTTGGTCACTGGCCTACACACAATATCCCATCATGTCAAAGTGGAATAATGTTTTTCGAAATTGTTAAATAATTAATTACAAATGAAAAGCTGAACTGTCTTGAGTCAATAAGTATTCAACCCCTTTGTTATGGCAAGCCTAAAGTGCAGGAGTAAGAATGGAACAAGTCACATAAGTTACATGGACTCAACTCCTGAGTGGCGCAGTGGTCTAAGGCACTGCATCGCAGTGCTAACTGTGCCACTAGAGATCCTGGTTCGAATCCAGGCTCTGTCGCAGCCGGCCGCGACCGGGAGACTCATGGGCGGCGCACAATTGGCCCAGGGTAGGGGAGGGAATGGCCGGCAGGGATGTAGCTCAGTTGATAGAGCATGGCTTTTGCAACGCCAGGGTTGTAGGTTTGATTCCCACGGGGGGCCAGTATATATAAAAAAAAATGTATTCACTAACTGTAAGTCGCTCTGGATAAGAGCGTCTGCTAAATGACTAAAAATGTAAAAAAAATGTAAATGTGTGCAATAATGTTTAACATGATTTTTGAATGACTACCTCATCCCTGTACCCCACACATACAATTATCTGTAAGGTTCCTCAGTCAAGCAGTACATTTCAAACATAGACTCAATCACAAAGACCAGGGAGGTTTTACAATGCCTCGCAAAGGGCATTCAATTTAGGAGTTTTGTCAATTTAGTAATTGTCTTTTGTTTGGAGCGCTCCTGTCAATGTTGAGTAAGGACGCACACCTGATTAAGCATAGAAGTACATTTACATTTTACATTTACGTCATTTAGCAGACGCTCTTATCCAGAGCAACTTACAAATTGGTGCATTCACCTTATGATACCAGTGGGACAACCACTTTACAATGTATTTTTTTATATTTTTGAGTATATTTTTAATTTTCATTTGTTATATATATATATATATATATATATATATATATATATTTATATTTATTAAAAAATATATATATTTTTTGCAAGCTTCAACTGGAAGCCAGTGGAGTGTACGGAGGAGCGGGGTGACGTGAGAGAACTTGGGAAGGTTGAACACCAGACGGGCTGCAGCGTTCTGGATGGGTTGTAGGGGTTTAATAGCACAGGCAGGGAGCCCAGCCAACAGCGAGTTGCAGTAATCCAGACGGGAGATGACAAGTGCCTGGATTAGGACCTGTGCCGCTTCCTGTGTAAGGTTGGGTCGTACTCTGCGAATGTTGTAGAGCATGAACCTACAGGATCGGGTCACCGCTTTGATGTTAGCGGAGAACGACAGATCCAGGGTCATGCCAAGGTTCTTTGCACTCTGGGAGGAGGACACAACGGAGTTGTCAACCGTGATGGCAGATCATGGAGCAGGCAGTCCTTCCCCGGGAGGAAGAGCAGCTCCGTCTTGTTGAGGTTCAGCTTGAGGTGGTGATCCGACATCCACACTGATATGTCTGCCAGACATGCAGAGATGTGATTCGCCACCTGGTTATCAGAAGAGGGAAAGGAGAAGATGAATTGTGTGTCGAACATCTCATTCCAAAATCATGGTCATTAATATGGAGTTGGTCCCCCCTTTGCTGCTATAACAGCCTCCACTCTTCTGGGAAGGCTTTCCACTAAATGTTGGATCATTGCTGTGGAGATTTGCTTCCATTCAGCCACAAGAGCATTAGTGAGGTCGGGCACTGATATTGGGCGATTAGGCCTGGCTCGCAGTCTGCGTTACAATTCATCCCAAAGGTGTTCGATGGGGTTGAGGTCAGGGTCTGTTCAGGCTAGTCGTTCTTCCACACCGATCTTGACAAACCATTTCTGTATGGACCTCATTTTGTGCACAGCGGCATTGTCATGCTGAAACAGGAAAGGGCCTTCCCCAAACTGTTGCCACAAAGTTAGAAGCACAGAATCGTCTAAAATGTAATTGTATGCTGTAGCGTTAAGATTTCCCTTCACTGGAACTAAGGAGCCTAGCACGAACCATGAAAAACAGCCCCAGACTATTATTCCTCCTCCACCAAACTTTATGCATTCGGGCATGTAGCGTTCTCCTGGCATCTGCCAAACCCAGCCACGTTGAAAGTCACTGAGCTCTTCAGTAAGGCCATTCTACTGCCAATGTTTGGCTATGGAGATTGCATGGCTGTGTACTCGATTTTATACACCTGTCAGCAATGGGTGTGGCTGAAATAGTCAAATCCAGTAATTTCAAGGGTTGTCCACATACTTTTGTATATATTGTGTACGTTCGCCAATAGAACGGATGGTAGAGGCGGTTTATTTAATCGCCGAAGTAGTCTCATCAGGGAGCCCCTCGTTTGCCTGTCTTGCACCGTCTCTTCCTCTCGAGTCCCGGGGATTAGGGCCTGGTCCAGAATGAGCAGTACATCCACAGCTGCCGACTCGTTGAAGTAGAAATCTTTATCCAAATGGAGGTTAGTGATCTCTGTTCTGATGTCCAGAAACTGCTTTCGGTCATGGGAAATGAAGGCGGAAATATTATTTACAAAAAAAGTTCAGATCAGTGTAAAAAAAAAATTGCACAATTGGTTAGGAGCCAGTTAGAAAGCTGCTATCCACTGCATCACTATCTTCTTGTTTGCTAGGATGTGCCCAACTGAACATGACCCAGGGCTATCTGGAAGGATTTTTGGGGCAGGGAGGGGCTATAGTCTCTCAAGGGGGTTGATAAGGGTGGAGGTGGGGGAGATCTGTAGATAAGGTATCTCCAACCAGGACCAGGTGATGACAGGTCTGGGATAGCCAGATGCTCGTGACTGGTAAACAGAGAGAGACTTTAACTATTTGCACATCATTACAGTTGAAGTGTACCTATGATAAAAATGACAGACCTCTACATGCTTTGTAAGTAGGAAAACCTGCAAAATCGGCAGTGTATCAAATACTTGTTCTCCCCACTGTATATAAAAAAAATTAGGGGACAGCCCTAAACCTAATTGACAGAGTGAAAAGAAGGAAGCCTGTACAGTATAAAAAAATATTATTGTTGCAAACATGCATCCTGTTTGCAACAAGGCACTAAAGTAATACTGCAAAAAAAAGCAATTAACATCCCTATTCAGGACAAAAAGTTAATGGCTAACCATTATTCGGTTGGCCACCGAAAATACATTTGGCTGGTCATGCTTATCGGTCTATAGGTTAATTAGCATAATGGAATTAAATTGACTCGTGTGTATTTGTTAGTCGTCATTTATCAAACACGCACAGTATACAGAGCCTAGTTTGATGAGTGGAATAGCCTATCACCTGTCAGACAGCGAGAGAGCACCTCAAAAAGCTGGTATTGGAGCTAAACAAGCTTTTTTTTAACCTAGTCGTTGCGCAACAAATAATATTAAATGCAATTTTATTAGCTGCTTCATTAAAGGAGTTTCATGTTCAATAATAAGCAATAGGCTTTTGACTGCAAAACAATAGGCTTGCTATTGTTATGTTTTCATTAAGCTCTTAATGAAAAATGTCTGTTCCTTGTATGCATGCATAGTATTTTCTGTACAAGCAATGTACTGTTTGGAATTTTTTTCGTTTCGTTTGTTGACCGGTTAATGAGGGTCGGTTAGTCGGCAGCAAAATGTACATCGCTAGTACAAATTGTTATGTTTGGGACAAAACCAATACAACACATTACTGAGTACCACTCCATATTTTCAAGCATAGTGGTGGCTGCATCATGCTATGGGTATGCTTGTAATCGTTAAAGACTGGAGAGTTTTTCAGGATAAAAAAATTTACGTAATGGAGCTAAGCACAGGCAAAATCCTAGAGGAAAACCTGGTTCAGTCTACTTTCCACCAGACACTGGGAGATGAATTCACCTTTCAGCAGGACAATAACTGATTACATAAGGCCAAATCTACTCTGGAGTTGCTTACCAAGACATTGAATGTTCCTGAATGGCCGAGTTACAGTTTTGACTTAAATCTGCTTGAAAATCTATAGCAAGACCTGAAAATGGTTGTCTAGCAATGATCAACAACCAATTTGACAGAGCTTGAAGAATTTAAATAAAATAATGGGCAAATGTTGCACCTTCCAGGTGTAGAAAGCTCTTAGAGACCTACTAAGAAAGACTCACTGCTGTAATCGCTGCCAATGGTGATTCTAACATGTATTGGCTCAGGGGGTTGAATACTTCTCTAATCAAGATAGTGTTTTATTTTTCATGAAATGTTTTACAAAGGTTAGAATTTTTCTTCCACTTTGACATTTGAGTATTCTGTGTAGATAGTTGACAAAAATGACATTTAAATCAATTTTAATCCCACTTTGTAACAACAAAATGTGGAAAAAGTCAAGGGGTGTGAATACTTTCTGAAGACACTGTATATCGCAACCAAGGTTGGGGGCAATTCCAATTAAATTCAGAAAGTAAACCAAATTGCAATTCCAATTTTTCATCTTTGAAAAGCATTGAAGACAATTGGAATTTCAGTGTAGGCCTACTTCCCGAATTGACTGGAATGTAAATGGAATTGACCCCAACCCTGATAGAAAGAAATACTACACACCTGTCTGTCAGTATTTTCTGTGGATCTTCTTGGTGCTACTGAGTCGTAGTTGTGGTCTTCACCTGCAGAGGGAGTCCTGGTTACTTCGTCGGATGCCCTGACTCTTCTCAACAGATGAAGCATGCTTTGCCTAGTAACACAGACACCAAGTCTGGCAAACCTATTGAAGCATTTTTTCTTCTGAGCCTGGTGCAGGATAAGCGAGTTCCGAAACATGGGTGCACTCATCCTGCCGCAACGTGCCTTGAGAAGAGTGGCTCCAGCCATGCCTATGGCAAAGTTCTTTCTCTGCGTACGTTCTTTGGTCATGGCAGAAACCCATGTAGATGTGCTTGCAGACTCCAGAAACCTAAGGAACGTGGGTGCGGTTGTCTTCCATTCAGTAAAAACAGTGTCCCATTTGAAGGCTTCCAGAGAGGATGGACTGGTCTGTCTAAGTATGGAGTTGAATGGAACGCTAGTGAGCTCTTTGCATTCTTTGACGACTTCATTCAAAACCTCTTTGGTGACAAGGGGAGCCAAATCAGGATCTTCCATTATTGCCTTTGCTGCGCTGAAGAATTGTCCATTCAAAATGTTATCCACAAGTTTCTCCATGGGTCCAGAAAGGATGTATTTAGACTGCACACTCACCTAGAAATAGGAGGGGGAAATCAATATCAATCAATATGTAACTTTTAATGGCCCAGCAAGCATTTTCACCTGATACCAGCGACCAAACTATAAAAATTCTGTCATTTTGATGTGAACGTTGACCAGGGTTGAGTGAAGTTCAACTTTATAGGTTATAAATTATCACCGCATTGCTGTCAGAAATAGGATCATGGCACTACTGTGTGGTGCTATAAGAGGGGTGCAGGACTTCAGAACCTCAGCACACATTTTCTGAAGGAAGGGGGTAGTGTGCAGACTAGCGACCTTAAACACCTACCTAGAAACTATATCAAGATGTTTAGATCCTTTCACACTACCCCCGACTTCTCTCCAACATACAGCAGGTATTAGAGGTGACAACACGTGTTTACCTGGCTTAGCTTCGAAGAAGCAGCAGCATCATCATCATCATCATCATCATCATCGCCAGACTGTGGCTCCTGCTCCATATCTTCTTCCAAGTATACTGAGATTTCTGCAGGCTCATGTTTGATGCTATCGCTGTTGGGGTCTGGTGTTGCGTCTTCGTCTGTGTTCTCGCTCTTTGGCACAACTACTAACGTTACTGTAAAATCTGGCGGGGTAACCTTACACGCGTCTGTCATTCTCTCTTGAGGGGAGGGGGTGATACTACTCTTACCTTGCTGGGCCTCCAGAGTTCGCCATGCGAGAGAGCGACTCTCCCTCTGCCTCTGAGCACTCTCTCGAAATATACTGCCAATTTTCTCCACATCGCAAAAGCTTTTGTAATACCTTTTGAGAAGTTTGCGACACGTTTCGCAAATGATCTGTGGTAAGGCATCGTCCTGAGAAATTGGTCCAGTGAGGTCCTCCAATGCTGTGGTGTAGTCATATGGTTTCAAACATTGACCTTCGAATTGACTGAAGAGATTGTGCATGTATATTCTATGGGAAATGTTTTCCCCACAAGCACGACATACACCGACCCAACAGGTTCTCTTTGGTCTCATCATGTTAGCTAGCTAGCAATAGCATGTCCTTGCGTCACAGAACAGTATCAGTATCTTTGCTAGCATGGTCCAAAGGGTTGTTTTTTTCCGTTTGTTGTTACATTTTCATGTTTCCTCCTAATTAGTCCCCTCCTCATTCGTGTGATTGTGAAAAATTAATGACACGTTACTCAGGTATGCTCGTTTCACCGGCGTAAAGCAACGAAGGCCGAGTTTACGGTTGTGACTAGAAAGAATGCAGCTACGGACGGAAGTGACTTTTTGAAGCAGGTTATGATAGCATTTTAGCTAACCCTTTCCCTAACTTTAACCTAATTTTCATAAACTGCTACGTTCATTCACCCAGGGGAACATACGCAGCATGTTATGACAATTAGGTTATGGTTAGGTCAAATGCAGCAACAACAACAAAAAAAACTTGACATATATTTGACAAAAGCTGGATCCCTTCTAGACATTACCCACTTTGGATATAGCTACGACCGGAAAGGACGTTTCGTAGCAGGTTAGGAGAGCATTTTCCCTAACCTAATTATCCTAACCTGCTACGTTAATTATCCTAACATGTTGCGGACGTTCTCCTAACCTGCTACAAAAAGTAACTTATGTCTGTAGCTGTATGTGTGTATACCATCGAGATTCCTTAAAAAAACATGCCACTTACTTCCGGAAGTGACTTTAACCTAGCAGGTTATGGAAATGTGTGCAGCAGGTTAGGATAACTAACGTAGCAGGCTATGATAATTAGGTTAAGGTTAGGGTTAGCGAAAATGCTCTCCTAACCTGCTACGAAAAGTCACTTCCGGTCGGAACTGTATCCAAAGTGGATCAAATCTAGATGGGATCCAGCTTTTGTCAAATGTGTTAGTTTTTTTTTTACATTTTAGCTAACCCTAACCCTTTTCCTAACCTGCCACGTTTATTCTTATAACCTGCTGCATACGTTCTCCTAAACCTGCTAAGAAAAGTACATTCTGACTAAAACTGAATCCCTGCTAGCCATAACCGTCGAAGTGGCGTGTTTTCAGGAGTCCCGTCAGAGTATCTATTATATTGACAAGATTGCAGAGTGACCGCTCTAACAATGGAAATACATGTCCTCAAGGCAGGCAAGGTCAGGCGGGACCATTCTAATGTTAATCAATGTTTAAACGACTAGCACACAGCTCAGACTCCCATGCATACCCCACAAGACATGTCACCAGAGGTCTCTTCACAGTCCCCAAGTCCAGAACAGACTATGGGAGGCGCACAGTACTACATAGAGCCATGACTACATGTCACTCTATTCCACATCAGGTAACTGATGCAAGCAGTAGAATCAGATTTTTTAAAACAGATACAAATACACCTTATGGAACAGCGGGGACTGTGAAGCAACACAAACATAGGCGCATACACACACATGATAACATGATAACACACTCTATACACACGTACACGTGGATTTTGTGTTGTAGATATGTGGTAGTGGAGTAAGGGCCTGAGGGCACACACTTGGTGTGTTGTGAAATCTGTTATGAATGTATTGTGATGTTTTTAAAATTGTGGAACTGCCTTAATTTTGCCAGACCCCAGGAAGAGTAGCTGCTGCCAAGTTTTTAATGTCACTTGCACAAGCACAGTGAAATGCCTTTCTTGCAAGCTCCAAACCCAACAATGCAGTAATCAATATCAATGTAGCACTAAAAAAAAGGTAGAACAAAAACACATGATAAATCAAATAAGAAATAAGAAGAACACAATAAAGTAAGAAGCTATATACAGGGTCAGTTACAATTCCATATTTACAATGTGCAGGGATACTGGAGTGATAGAGGTAGGTATATATAGGGGTAAGGTGACTAGGCATCAGGATATATAATAAACAGAGTAGCAGCAGTGTAAATGATGATTGAATGTGAGTGTGTGTAGAGTCAATATAAATGTGTTTGCATGTTATGTGTGTGTGTTGGAGGGTTAGTGCAGTGTGTAGAGTCATGTGAGTGTGCATCTTTATTTATACAATATTTGGTGTACATAGAGACAGTGCAAAAATAAAAACAACATGAACTAGGTCATTTTTCTCAAAGTTGTCGGAATGCGACGTGCATCCACTTATATCAATACATTTGTAACAGCCTAAATATTACGAAACTTCTATTCGATCAAATAAGCCTTACGTAATTCGACACTCTCACAGACCTCCATACAATTCTTTAAAAAAAATCTCATTCGGACATATTTTGGGCGGAGTAAATCCTCTCGATTCGCCTCTTGCTCTCTTGTCCCGTATACCATCTAGTCAAAATCCGAGTTTAACACACTGAGGGGTTTACCGCCGTAATGTCGGAAACGTAAAGTTAACCTGTTTAGCAAGACGCTTTCTGATTCGCTGCTCAATACAAACTTGTGAATGATAAGCCAATCAATGATGTTCTCATTGGTCGTTGACAGCAACCAACATACACAATCAGAGATATTAGAAAAGGATCTCTGACACAATAAACATATCAAGAGGTGTCAATGTTTAGCTAGCAGTTTGGGCTAACTGGACAATTATTACCTAGCAATGTTTCTCACCAAATAACAACGTTGCTAACCAAGATTTATGTATATCGTTCAGCCAGTTGATTGACAACTGTCAGCTAAAATGAATCTGGGGTGAGTTATGTTTTTTTCTATCACCAGTCGTGTTTAAAGTTAGCTAGCATAGCTAACGTTAGCTAGCGAGTTTTGCAGTTGGTGACGTAAGCTAGCTAGCTAGCTAAAGCTTGTAAACCAGCCAGCAAAGTTTGGAAAGATAATTTGTCTAGCATTGTACTGTAATGTTATATCTATATCTGCCTTATGTAGCAAGCTAGCTACCTAACGTTAGATCTATAGCTATAACCTTTTGTTTTGGTGAACAGGGATGGTCTGATGTTCGAACTTGAAAATGGAAAGCCCAGGCTAATTCTAACCAATCATCATGGTAGGTATCATACCTTTCAGTTAAACTTTAAGATATCAATATACATTACCATGTGCTTCAAAGGAATCAAAGCTGATTTGAACTTGAGTTGTAATTTATGTCTTGCCATGATTGTAGGTGTTGATACGAAGAATCAAAATAAGGTAAGAGATTGATCTGCTATCTAACAACCAACTGTTACTTTTTGCACCTAGGGTCATACATTTACATTTTAGTCATTTAGCAGACGCTCTTATCCAGAGCGACTTACAGTTAGTGAGTGCATACATTTTCATACTGGCCCCCCGTGGGAAACGAACCCACAACCCTGGCGCTGCAAGCGCCATGCTCTACCAACTGAGCTACAGGGGACTAAATGCATGAACTGTAACTTTCCTTGTTGTTTTCCTTTCCTTTTTATGTCTTAATGTTTAGATACTCTCTCGAACCAGACCGCAAAATGCTCTCAACTCAAAGAAGTTTCCTGAGCCAGTATCTGAGGAGCCTCTGAGAGTACAGAGGAAACGTGCAGAGAGGAGGACGGCAGTCCCTATCACCAACACTGTGCCAGTCAAGAATGACACTCCAATGGTTGCATCCAATCATACAAAACCAAAGGCCAAGGGCAGCACTGACCACAATACCAAAGCCGTGGCCAAAGTGCCCTCAGCTAAAGAACACAGGCAGATAGCCACTGATAGACCTCCAAAGACCACTGTGAAGGACAGCTTGGTCTGTTTGACCAATGAGCAGCTCCAACAGATCCTCAGCACAATCAACAATCAGGACGTACACACCCAGCCTCAAACAGGTGAGAGTGGATGTTTACAATCATCCCAATTCTAGTGCAACTGGCACTCTGTTAAATAAACCTGATGATGAAATTGAAGATGTACCACTACCTGCTATGATACATGTAGCTAACAGTGTCTGCATATCCCTAAGGAAATGCAGGGAACTCTAAAGAGGATTGCCTGTTGAATGGAACGGGGAGAGAAGGGAGTGCTGCACATTACATTTACATTTTTGTCATTTAGCAGACGCTCTTATCCAGAGCGACTTACAGGCGCAATTAGGGTTAAGTGCCTTGCTCAAGGGCACATCGACAGATTTTTCACCTAGTCGGCTCGGGGATTAGAACCAGCGACCTTTCGGTTACTGGCACAACGCTCTTAACCACTAAGCGCCACATGTTAGTGGGAATGGAAACTCACAGGGAAAAAGGGAGGATGAAAGGTCATGTTCTAGTAGCACATTTCACAACTTGACAACTTGTATTTAACTTACTTTCTTTTATAATATAATAATAATATGACATTTAGCAGACGCTTTTATCCAAAGCGACTTACAGTCATGTGTGCATACATTTTTACGTATGGGTGGTCCCGGGGATCGAACCCACTACCCTGGTGTTACAAGCGCCATGCGCTACCAATTGAGCTACAGAGGAGCAGGTGGGTGAATGGTGGTCTACTGTCTGGCCTGTTCAGTTCTCTGGGAGAAAGAGAGATGGACAAAGAATCAGTGGAGGCCAAAGAAGCAGGGGGGGGGGAGTATTTTTATTTATGTAAAAAGCCCTTTTGTGGGGAAAAACTCATTCTGATTGGCTGGGCCTGGCTCCCAAGTGGGTGGACCTGGCTCCCAAGTGGGTGAGACTATGCCCTCCCAGGCCCACTCATGGCTGCGCCCCTGCCCAGTCATGTGAAAACCATAGATTATGGCCTAATGAATTTATTTAAATTGACTGATTTCCTTCTAGGAAGTGTAACTCAGTAAAATCTTTGAATTTGTTGCATGTTGCGTTTATATTTTTTTGTTCAGTATAGAATCGTGAAAATCACAATACATATCGTGTCGGCACCTAAGTATCGTGATATAGTATTGTGAAGTCCCTGGCAATTCCAAACCCTAGGACCACAGCACACCATACAGCAAAGGTCTGATTTCACTTTCGGTAGTGCCTTTACATTTTTTTATTTTTATCTATGGGATTTTAAGCACTTACAAATTCATAACATATCATATGAATTTCACATTATATTACATATCATACGAAATGGATGACGTAGTGCACAATTTTCTGGGACCCATTTTGGCTCCTTAGCATTATTTTCAAAACTACTGCCTGAAATTATTCAAAACCTCTGGAGCATCACTTTAATTGATTGATTGGTGGTGTCTGGGTATTGTGGTGTGATACAGCTTATATCAGACATTAATGAAGTGATTTGATTGGCTTGCTTCTCTGTCTGGTTAAGATGAACAGATGGCTCTGAAGGAACAGCAGAAAGACCTGAGCAGACCAGATGTCACGGCAGACTATGGCCCAAGGGGAAAAATGACCATCTCATCTAAACCTGGTCCTGGAGATGGTCACATGCACACCAGGGTAGGCAATGGATTTCACCCAATCAATGTCATTATTATCAGCTCATTGGCTCTAATAGTTTTCACTGTCAATGTCCTAAGAATATGTTTGTTGACAAGTTTCTGTGGTCTCTGGCCAGATGCAGGAGGAGAGGCTAGGAGGACCCGGTCTGGAGGACACAGACACAGTGTGGTCCACTCAGAGCTGCAGCAGTCACCGAGACCTCCCTTCTGCTATCAGATCTGCCTTCGTGGTGGGGGTAGAGTACCATTCACTACCATAACGTAAAAAACACACATTTACTATTAGAGTTACAGGTAACAGCCACAGGCCATCTCAACTGAAGGTTACAACAGAGTGCTGTTGTAATGTTGCTGTTTTTGTGATTGTGATGTCCAGGAGGCCACCCCAGTAGAACATGCCTTCAGTGCTCAGAAGAAGGAGCAGCATAGGAGATGGCTGCAGGACCTGGACCAGCAGAGGGAGGAGGACAAGCTTCGACGCCGGAAGGAGAAACAGTATCTCAGCCAAGTAACAGGCTGATTAATTGCTTAGTTGAATCGGGTTTGTTAGTGCCGGGATATAATTAAAATGTTTGCCCCTGTAGGTTCCCAGGACTTGAATTGAAAGCATTGCTCAATAGCGTGTTTACACTAACCCACCTCCCTCCCTCTCTCCCAGGCTGAGGACCATGAGCGCTGGGCCATGCACTTTGACTCCCCGCAGATGAGAGTCCCTCTCCAGGTCCCCGTGGCTGCAGAAAGGGGCAAGTCAGAGCCCCTGAGCTCCCTCAGTCACCAGAGGACCGCTTCTGGAGCCCTGTCTGTGGCCTGGGACGGAGCCAGCACCTACGGAGGGGACAGTCTTGGGAGAGCCAGCGTCGACACCACTGGAGGCTTCCCACAGAAGGCCAGGTGAGCCATCCAGTACAGGAGGAACAATTATTAATTCTATTCTATTCTATGATTATATTTCTGTGTTCAGCCATCTCCGTACCATGACGGCCCTACTGGACCCAGCCCAGATCGAGGAGAGAGAGAGGAAGAGACTGAAACAGCTGGAGCATCAGGTATGAGTGGGATAACGGGAGAAGACCAAGCCCTTTAACCTAATGTTGAATCTTACGCAATGTTCTATGTTGGACCCCAGGAATATTATCTGACGTCATGGCGTCAGCTAATGGGGATCCTAATAAAATGTTGAATTCTCTTGGCCATTGAGACTCTGAGATGATTGACAGGATTGTGGATTGGTTGTCCCGTCCTGTTCCAGCGTGCCATTGAGGCTCAGGTGGAGGAGAGGAGGAGGCAGCGTGAAGCGGAGGAGGCCGTGCGCCAGGCTGTGGAGCAGGAGGAGGAGAGGAGAGTGGCGCAGGAGAGAGAGCTGCTTCAGACACAGTACCAGCTTGACACTCAGAGAAAGAGACACAAGGAGGTCAGAGCACACAGACGTTACACTTCTGAACTTAGAGCTCATTGGGGATCTCTGGCAGTAGATCCGCTTTAATAAAAGAGATGACTAGCAATCACAAATTAAGTTAATGTCATGTGGCTGGAGCTTGCCAGCTTTTTCATTTTGAATTGTATTATGAGTTTTAGCCTACTCCTGTTGTGTTGTCATGCCAAGCATGCATTATATTAACTGACAACAGACTGTGTTTGTTGGGGTCTTTGTAACACGTGCGGGGTTCCTTGCAGGAGCAGCACAGTCGGAAGCAGGAGGAGCTTTACCTGAGTGTTCAGCGGGCCCAAGAGGAGGCCCTGAAGGACAAGCACCAGCAGAGGATCAGAGAGCTGGCCAGGAAGGGACACGACGTCTCCAAGCTGCAATGCTCTCTGGAGGGGGAACCTGGCTCGTCACGGGGTGATTACAGTTACCGGGGCTAATTACAGGGTGTTGCCGGGCCTAAAAAAGTCTTAGTCTGCTTAATTGTTGCCACGCAGCAAAACATATATATATATATTTTTACATGAAATAATACTCGAAGCGCACTGTCAAGAGAGCTATCCAACCACGTGTGCCTCTGTTGGTTCACGTCATGTGCGTGTGCCAGTGCAAGCCGGGCGGTTGCCAGAGGAGAGAGCAAGGTGGCCTACAATTATATAGACCACAACACTAATAGAGCTGGGACGGTGGTCAAACCAAAAAATTACCGACATTGCTCTCCTCTTACCGAGGTAAAGTAGGTGACCTAGAATGGCACATGGGAGCAGGAGTCTGTCTCCTGTTTCTGTAACGTCGGTAATTTCGGTAATTTAGGCTACACAATGTTCCTGCAGATTTTTGGGTTCTAAAACCATTATTTGGTCAACAGTATTATGCATTAACCTGCTTCCTGCAGTGAAAGTATCTGCCCTGTCCCTGTTTCGTTGCTGGCGCTCACTCCCTCTCCCCCCTTTGCACACTGAGTGAAGGGAGATATGCGTTCTGATTAGCGCAAGCATACTGACAGTTGAGCAACATTTCAAAATGTAATTGCAGGAAAAACAACTACCGTTACTGTTGTTAAAAAAGAGGATAGTCTCAGCTTTATGAGGTATAAAAAGTATTTCTCAAGTGTCAATATAGAGGAAATTACACCTTCACAAACAGTGTGTAATTGAGATGATGCGCCAGCAGAACGGAGTGGAGCAAGCCATTTAAGGTGAAAAGGCCTACATCGGCCGATTTTATAGGCCTACCAGTGGAAAGATTTTGTAGGACATCACATTTACTGTAAGATCAATTGCATGGCTATCTAGCAACAATATCATATTTAGTTAGCAATCTAGCAAATGTTTTGTGTTCCCACTTCCTTATGTGTTAAATAATGTAGCTATAGGCATAGCCCAGGGCTCTCCAACCTGTTCCTGGAGAGATACCCTCCTGTAGGTTTTCGCTCCAACCCTAATCTAGCACCCCTGATTCTAATAATTAGCTAGTTGATAAATTGAATCCGGTTAGTTACAACTGGGATTGGAGTGAAAACCTACAGGAGGGTAGCTCTCCAGGAACGGGGTTGGAGAACCCTGGCCTAGGACAATATGCACAGAAAACATGCAGGCAAATTGATCTCTAAAGAGACAAAAATATCGAACTATTCTGGATCCTATTTTGACATGTTGCATGTCAAAATATCCAGCTTTCCCTGAACATGTTAGATGAAATAGTTAACTTCTTTCATGTCTTACTTGGCACTGGATTGCAAAAGTATTCATCCCCCTTGGCATTTTTGTTGCATTACAACCTGTAATTTAAATTGATTTTTATTTAGATTTCATGTAATGGATATACACAAAGTAGTCCAAATTGGTGAAGTGAAATGAAAAAATAACGTATAAATTTTTTTGTCTAAAAAATAAGTCACGGGAAAAGTGGTGCGTGCATATGTATTCACCCCCTTTGCTATGAAGCCCCTAAATAAGATCTGGTGGAACCAATTATCTTCAGAAGTCACATAATTAGTTAGATTGCACACAGGTGGACTTTATTTAAGTGCCACATGATCTCAGTATATATACACCTGTTCTGAAAAGGCCCCAGAATCTGCAACACCACTAAGCAAGGGGCACCACCAAGCAAGCGGCACCATGAAGACCAAGGAGCTCTCCAAACAGGTCAGGGACCAAGTTGTGGAGAAGTACAGATCAAAGTTTCAGATATTTTTTTATAACCCAACCCTGAACATCCCACGGAGCACCATTTAAATCCATTATTAAAAAATGGAAAGAATATGGCACCACAACAAGCCTGCCAAGAGAGGGCTGCCCACCAAAACTCACAGACCAGGCAAGGAGGGCATTAATCAGAGAGGCAACAAAGAGACCAAAGATAACCCTGAAGGAGCTGCAAAGCTCCACAGCGGAGATTGGAGTATCTGTCCATAGGACCGCTTTAAGCCGTACACTCCACAGAGCTGGGCTTTACGGAAGAGTGGCCAGAAAAAAGCCATTGCTTAAAGAAAAAAATAAGCAAACACGTTTGGTGTTCGCCAAAAGGCATGTGGGAGACTCCCCAAACATATGGAAGAAGGTACTCTGGTCAGATGAGACTAAAATTGAGCTTTTTGGCCATCAAGGAAAACGCTATGTTTGGCGCAAACCCAACACCTCTCATCACCCTAAGAACACCATCCCCATGTTTTTCATCGGCAGGGACTGGGAAACTGGTCAGA
Source organism: Coregonus clupeaformis (assembly GCF_020615455.1). Classification (NCBI taxonomy): domain Eukaryota; kingdom Metazoa; phylum Chordata; class Actinopteri; order Salmoniformes; family Salmonidae; genus Coregonus; species Coregonus clupeaformis. The sequence continues at coordinate 13,157,195 of NC_059201.1, read as the reverse complement.
ATTGAAGGAATGATGAATGGTGCTAAATACAGGGAAATTCTTGAGAGAAACCTGTTTCAGTCTTCCAGAGATTTGAGACTGGGTCGGAGGTTCACCTTCCAGCAGGACAATGACCCTAAGCATACTGCTAAAGCAACACTCGAGTGGTTTAAGAGGAAACATTTAAATGTCTTGGAATGGCCTTGTCAAAGCCCAGACCTCAATCCAATTGAGAATCTGTGGTATGATTGCTGGACACCAGTGGAACCCATCCAACTTGAAGGAGCTGGAGCAGTTTTGCCTTGAAGAATAGGCAAAAATCCCAGTGGCTAGATGTGCCAAGTTTATAGAGACATACCCCAAGAGACTTGCAGTTGTAATTGCTGCAAAAGGTGGCTCTACAAAATATTGACTTTGGGGGGGTGAATAGTTATGCCCGCTCAAGTTTTCTGTATTTTTGTCTTAAAAATATTTTGCATCTTCAAAGTGGTAGGCATGTTGTGTAAATCAAATGATACAAACCCCCCAAAAATCTATTTTAATTCCAGGTTGTAAGGCAACAAAATAGGAAAAATGCCAAGGGGGTTGAATACTTTCGCAAGCCACTGTAGAACCCTTCCGCTTAGCGACCTTGCTTCGAAGTAAAGCCATTTGATACCTGATTCACTGAATGAGGGAATTATTTTATTATACTTTTTGTTTGTAGGCTAATGTATGTTATAATGTTATAGCATATTACATCCAAGAGAGCCACTGGGTGTTTAGACTTTTGTTCCAGCCCTACTCTAACACACCACATTCTACAAATCAACTGCTCAACAGGACCATGTTAAGCTGACCCTGGTGTGTTTGAGCAGTGCTGGATCAAAATCCTGCACACCCAGTGGCCTAGCTCTCCAGGTGGGGAGTCGACCGCATGTGCTTTATACAGTAACAGTGCTATTTGACTAAGCCTTCTGGTTTCCCGGACTGGACTATAACTAGTCCTGGACTAAAAAACGTTCAATAGAGATTCTCCATTGAACATGGTGTTTAGTAGATGACTACCAGGGCCCGGGAAACCTTGGGACTCTTGGTATTTGATGAAAGCAAAGTAGGTTTGTGATTGTTCTGTCTTCAGTCTTTAACACCGGCTCAGGACCATACCACTACCAGACAGGGAGGGAGATGGACACCCTGAGAGAAGAGACTTGCAGCACCACCTCCCTTAGGAAGGACACGGCAGTCCAGACTGGTAATATACATTACACTACTGATTTAGTGTCATGTACCGTGTACTATAAAGGCATGCATCTACTACTCACCAAATCCCCATTGTAAATAGGCATTCTAAAATGCCTCCCTGTGTGTGTTCTCTCTGTGTCTGCATAGAGGTGAACCCAGCAGTCAGGCAAGGCTGCACATACACAGTGGAGGCTCTAGGTAATCGAAGCCAGGCGGTGCAGACCTCAGACATCCCTGTAGAGCACAGACCTCCTCCTCCTCCCAACGCCAAGAGGTACAGATGGGAGGCCAGGCAGGAGGCACGGCTGGCCCAGAGGAACCCTCCTGGCCCAGGGGCGGGGAAGGAGAACGTTTGGCTGAACGACCTGGGAGGTAGAGGAGGAGGTGGAGAAGGTGGTGTGTATTGTTTTTTTCACTGTCTATAAGTGAGACAAAATAATTTCCTCTTGGGGATTAATAAAGTACAGTCTCATCTCAGGTGCAGGAGACCTGTACGAGGCCTTTGCCCGGACAGACCGAGGCCAGGGCCAGAGACATAGGGGAGGAGGTCGCAGGCCAGAGTGGAACACTCAGAGACCCAGTAAACCCTTTGTCCCAGCATCGGAGCGCTACCCTGCAGGGCTGCAACACACCAGGCAGGAGAGCCGCCTCCACAGGCAGATGGAACTCATGACCCTGATGGAGAGGAACACCAGAACCCCTCACCCCCCTGACCCCGAACCTGCTGACCCCTCGCCACCACATGCCAACTACCCTGCTAGCACTGCACAGGGCAGGATTAAAAATGCTATCACAGGTGTGACACACGCCATGGCTGTTCACACTGGAAGGTGAGTAGAAATACAGGCCGTGGTGTTACATCTGTAGCCTGGTTAAATCAGACTGAACACAGACTGTTTACTGTTTGAGGTGAAATCATTTTCAGCATTCCGTCTGGTTTAACCAGGCTACCACATTCCGTCTGGTTTAACCAGGCTACCACATTCCGTCTGGTTTAACCAGGCTACCACATTCCGTCTGGTTTAACCAGGCTACCACATTCCGTCTGGTTTAACCAGGCTACCACATTCCGTCTGGTTTAACCAGGCTACCACATTGACAGATATAGTGACAGTGTAATAAGGTATTGCTCCTCCAGGGGGCCCCCCAGATCCCCTCCAGTTCCTGCCATCAAACACCGCCTTCAGAAGCAGTCCCGTGGCTCCCGCCCCCCTACCCAGGCCCATGGGTCGCTCCAGGACACAGTCAGCCCCCCCCCCCCCTCTGACTACGTCCCCTACCTGAGGACCGATGAGGTGTACCACATGGATCCCCGTGCCCCCATCTCCAGACCCTCTACACATCCACAGACACAGCAACAGCCACACACAGGTCAGTTTCACTGTTGCTGCGGCTCTGCTCTCAACACCGTAACTTTGTCATGTTATTGTCGAGCCAAAGGCAAATTTACAATAATATACAGATTTATTGTGCATAGGGATCATCTCAGATGTATTCTGGGTATTGTCAGATGTATTTTGTGTATAGTGCTAGTTTCATGTTGTGGGTATTGTAACAGATGCGGTCCAGTGCAGGCCCATTAGCCCTCCCCAACAGAAGGACCCGCTGCTCCACCCAGAGCTGCTTAGGAACACAGAGAGACAGCAGGCCATACTGAAGAGCCTCTCAAAGCTACGGCAGGTATCTGTATTACACCTAGCACACACCTATTCCATATTCTAGATTTTCAGTGTCTTCTGTGCCATTCTCCACCCTTCTCCTCAGTGAGCTCTCCTTCACTCTAAAGTAAAAAGCAAGCATGTGTTAATGGCCCCCTCCCCTTGTTTCTTACACCAGTCCATTTCTTTTAAATCCACGAGGGAGAGTAATTGAGTGAACACTTCAGGGAGAGAGTAGAGAATCTGAAAGTAGGCGGGAGGAAATAACTCACAAGCACTGTGTTTTGATTCCAGGGTTTGTTACAGAAGCAGAAAGAGCTGGAGACAGGACTGAACCCTTTGTTGATCGTTGCTGAGGACCACCACTGACCTCCTCTACTACACGTGACCCACAGCCTCATGTCCAAAGGCACAAAGGCCCTAGTAAACACTCAGGTTGTGCAACTGATGTACAAAGCATTTGACAACGGTTTGTGAGAGCATTGTTGTGCAGACAAACTCAAGATATCCATTGTATCACAATCGTTGTGTTGAATGTGTTGTATAACTGGAGTGTGTATTACGCAATCCTGAACTGGAGCATACATACAGCACTTTACCATTATGATTGAACTGACATCTTAGTTTGTAAAGAGTATTTAAGCTAAAGTTGGCACTTTACTGACCACATTGTAGATATTATATAGAATGTAATGGCCTGTGTGTGAGTGGCTATGATTGTAGTGTTGGTATTTGTGATCACTTGATATGTAGTGGTACTTTTGCTGCCATAGAATAGAGTACCACAGTATGAGTCATAGTACCCATAAAGCCTAGTGGGCAAACAGGGAAATGGTTCCAATTATTTTTCCCATAGGGAATTTGAAACACTTATGGGCTGTTTCGTATAGGTTTACCCTGGCGTGACGTTTTGATAACTATGTAAAACTCTCGGACAAGGGGACTTAATCAATATATTCTCCTGTATTTACCCCCAAAAATGAAATGCTAATTTGCTGCTAATGTGGCTATCATAAAGAACTACAAATGTCAAGATGATCTGGACGAGACTGTCAAATCGAGGCAAAAGTAAGAATCCCTGGATTAACTATCTAATGTTAGCTAAATGTAGTAATGAATAAATTGGCTACATTTCTTCAAATGGACAATTCTATGAAGTGTCTTGTGCAAGTTTTAAATTGACCGGTTATCAAATGTGTCAGCTAGAGATGACGTGCAGGAGCTTGGGAATATATTTCTAATTCTTTTTATTTATTCGTTTTAGATCACAATATAATCACATGATATACATTTACCCCCCCAGCCTAAAAATAGTTAACCCAAACAGGCCAACAATCAGCATTTCATAAGACACTAATACATTCAGCCGAATATAGTAAGTCCACTTGTCAGAGAGAGATTTACAGTAACTCTACATGAAACACAGCCCTTATTTTAAGTGTTTCTAAAATCCCCTATGGGGAAAAATGACTTGTTTGACTGCTAGGTTTTATGGGTATTATGACACTTCCACTGTGGGACGCTGTTAGTTTATTTAGAAACTTCGAAGGGACCTGATGTCATCTAATGACCATGTGTATCAATTCTGTTATTTAACAAACTCATTTAAAATGTACTGTGTTGTGTGAATAAAATTATTTTTTAAATATACAATTATTTAAAGGGTAACTTTTTATTTTGTTCAAATGTCCGGATTTAAGTCAGTGCTAGTTGAAATAATAAAACAGAGCCAAACAAGAACGCCATCATTTTGACAAGCATGTTTTAATACTAACAAAGTTGTGTAAAAAATAACATTTAAGATAAAAACCACTGGTTTTCTGTACAAGGCCACATGGCTACAAAACCAAAAAAGGTACAATGATATTAACTTAGGCCTAGATGAAATGAGATCAAGCGTTGCATCGCAGATGGTTTGGCGGTGTTGAAGGTCGAACTGGGCCTTAAATGGGTGAGCAGCTGCTCTTGATCATTGTCACAAAGCCACACCTGCCCCACTCCCATTAGAAGTTCAGAATGAGAACGTGTAGGCTATATAGAAATAATTACGCTCAAATTGAAAAATAATGAAATAATGAGGATTTCTATCAGCCTAATCGAGGTGTAGATTACATCTCACATTCCAGTGTTAGAATTTGTAAACAAGGCTGCATGGGATTTCTCTTAATGCGACTCCATGCAGCCAATTGCAATGTCCGCTTTAGGTGTAATGCCAGGAGCCGCTTGTGTATTTGACAGCTCTAACACAGTTCCACCTCAAACATCGCCAAAATAACCGCTACGCAGACGTCGGCTAAAGTGGATATGATTGAATCCAGCCCCTACACAAACAAACAAACAAACAAGTAATAACCAAAAAGTTTTTCCTAGAAAATACAAATATAATCGTTTCGTTTTACAAGATCTGACATGTTAGTGAGTAGCATCGCCAGCCCACAGCTGGCTTTACCTTCACCGTGCTTCTACACCTGCATTACTAGCTGTTTGGGGTTTTAGGCTGGGTTTCTGTACAGCACTTCGAGATATTAGCTGATGTAAGAAGGGCTATATAAAATAAAATTGATTGAAAAATAAAATTGATTGATCTGGTGGAGAAAAAAAAAGTTATTTAATGTCAAGTCTGTTGAAGCGCTTCTTTCGGATCATAAACAAAGATTCACTACTGGGGCCTGTTCGGGACAGGAGGGTGCAATTTTACACAATTGTTCAGTTAGAAAAATGTTAATGTATAGAACAGATTGGACTATCCGTGAAGTAGGTAGTCGTGCTGGCTGCTCTATCCATTGGGGCACAACAGAAAACGAAAATGAACATCCAGGTAGTTCCTCCCTGTTTCACTCAGTGTTTTCAGGTTGATACCTACTGAACACAACCCTCGTTTGTTCACACGGCCGTTCGTCACCGCTTCCAAGGGCCATTCCCACGCCCCTGGTTAGCTGTCTGGTTACCCCCCCAGGGGTGATGAGGGTTCCCCATCAGTCGAGGAGGGAAGGTGTGGCCCCCCAGCCCCATGTTCTGGTGCTGAAGGGCCCATAGACAGGACTCGGGCCCCCCTGCCTGGCCCATCCTAGCCCATGCCATGGCGTTAGGCATCAATGCTCTGATACCTCCCAGTCCTGCAGGTCCTTCCAGCCTGTTCAACATGGGCCGTTGCAATACGCTCATGCCATGGTTGTGCATATTGAGGTTGCTGTTAAGGAACAGTGTATTAGGCATGGGTAACAAGCCGTTTCTCTGCTGCTGTCTGGCTGCCTGTGCCAGTCTGTCTGCAGCTGCCGCTATGTTATCCCCAACACCACCATGCCGGGGGGCTGCTGCCCTGGGACCAGGAGGACCAGGGAGGGGGCTGCTAGGGGCCTCGTCAGTCATTCCTCCTCCCCCCTGGAGGCTGCCTGCCACTGGGCTGGGTTTAGTGTTCTCCCCCTGGGTCCTTGGAGGCTCAGGGCCGTGGGGGTCGTTAGCGTTGCTGGGTGTGGCTCCTGACTCTCCGTGGCCCTCAGTGACAATGCCAGCTATAGGACCCCGGTGGCTGCTGAAAGCGTTCAGTCTGTCCTGGGAGCCACACAGAGACATGTCACTGGTCACCTCAGCACCACCAGTTCCACTCAGACCCAGCTTAGAGTGGAGGGAGGAGAGGGTAGCTTCTTCGGCCTGCCATGTGGGAGTCAGTCCCACTTTCTTGTGTATTCCAGCAGGGGACTGGCTGGAGAGGAGAGAGACAGGGGCAGGAGTGAGGAGACCAGCACCAGGGGTGAGACCAGGGGCAGGAGTGAGGAGGCCAGGACCAGGGGTGAGACCAGGACCAGGGGTGAGGAAATTAACTCCAGAGTCCCCTAGACCCCCCGGTGAGTCTGTACCCAGGCCAGGAATCCTTGGTCCTGGTGGGGAGTCTGGTCCCTCCCCCTCCACCTCTGGAGGTGCCATCTGTGACCGAGCAGCCTTATCAGCCTTGAACTGAGAGATGGCCTCCTTCAGGGCCTGGAAGTTGAGCTCCATGGGGGTCCCCGCATCAGGGACCAGCTGGTCGGGGAGGGGCGGACGGAAGTCGTCCTCGTTCAGCGGAGTGGACAAGCGGTCCACCAGGCGATCTGGGGAGGAGGGGGAGTCCAGGAGGATGGGTTCCTCCAGCACACGCTTTTCCTCTCGGACTGTGGATGGAAAATACAAAAGGTTTCAATAGTCAGGGTTGTGGGTAAATTGTAAAACATTGGGAAGGGCAGAATTGTTCTGTGCTCTAGAGATCATGTTTAGATGCCTCTTTTACCCCAAAAAGCTACGAAAACAATATGATTCTGTGATATGCTATTGGCCAACAGCATTTCCTGACCATGTGACCTGACCAGAACAAACTCTGGGCCTTAGTTACAGGCTATGGTCAGTGGAAAAACTCCTGTTCCTAAATATGACTCATACTAACTACCTGTGGTAGCTGCAGCTATGAGGTCCTCTGAGGTAGACCGCTTGTCTCTGATGTCATGGAAACCAACTAGGCCACCGAAGTTGTGCATGATGTCGTTGATGTTGGCGATGACGATGCCAGTGCTGGAGTAGTGGGGGAACATCTCGTAGTGGCTCTCTGGAACAGAAAAGCATTAGTTTAGTGTGTGTGTGTGTGTGTGTGTGTGTTACCTGTGAGGGAAATGTGTCTTTGCTGGATGTACCAGGCCTGCAGCTTGATCACAGTCTAGGTAGTGTGTGTGTGTTACCTGTGAGGAAGATGATGTGTCGTTGCTGAATGTGCTGTGCCTGCAGCTTGAGGAGACAGTCCAGGTCGGGGGCGGGGCGAGACGGAGCATCACACTCATGGTACGGCAGGAACTCCACAATGTTCTTCTTTTGGTACGTGGTCAGCAGGTTCAAGATCTTCCTGGCTTCACTTTTAAACCTGGATGGGGACAGAGATCAGGAGGATATCAGTTCAATCAAATCTGAGAAGTTAGGGGGAAAATTTTGAACAGAAATTCTACTTATTTCATTAAAGGGCCAATCAGCTGTTGAAACAAAGCGTACTCACCGCCACTGTTTTGGTAAAAAGCTTAGGGATGGGCCTGGAGAAAATGTAATCCCTCAAATTCTTGGACAGAGCTATGGATGCAAGGACTGAACCTCTATGATATCAAAGCATGGGTCCTCAGATCCTCAAAAAGTTATACAGCTGCACCATCAAGAGCATCCTGACTGGTTGCATCACTGTCTGGTATGGCAACTGCTCGCCCTCCGACCGCAAGGCACTACAGAGGTTAGTGCGTATGGCCCAGTACATCACTAGGGCCAAGCTTCCTGCCATCCAGGACCTCTATACCAGGGGGTGTCAGAGGAAGGCCCTAAAAATTACCTTGACTAAGCGGTGCCCCCGCACATTGACTCTGTACCGGTACCCCCTGTATATAGCCTGTATATTGACTCTGTACCGTTACCCCCTGTATATAGCCTGTATATTGACTCTGTACCGTTACCCCCTGTATATAGCCTGTATATTGACTCTGTACCGGTACCCCCTGTATATAGCCTGTATATTGACTCTGTACCGTACCCCCTGTATATAGACTCTGTACTTATCTATTGATTACTTAAGTTATTTCTCTTAAAACTGCATTGTTGGTTAGGTCTTGTAAGTAAGCGTTTCACTGTAAGGTCTACACCTGTTGTGTTCGGCGCATGTGACAAATACAATTTGATTTGACCATTTTAACCATGTTTTGAGGACTGAACCTCCATGATATCAACATGATCGTTTTGAGGACTGAACCTCCATGATATCAACATGATCGTTTTGAGGACTGAACCTCCATGATATCAACATGATCGTTTTGAGGACTGAACCTCCATGATATCAACATGATCGTTTTGAGGACTGAACATCCATGATATCAACATTATCGTTTTGAGGACTGAACATCCATGATATCAACATGATCGTTTTGAGGACTGAACATCCATGATATCAACATGATCGTTTTGAGGACTGAACATCCATGATATCAACATGATCGTTTTGAGGACTGAACCTCCATGATATCAACATGATCGTTTTGAGGACTGAACCTCCATGATATCAACATGATCGTTTTGAGGACTGAACATCCATGATATCAACATGATCGTTTTGAGGACTGAACATCCATGATATCAACATGATCGTTTTGAGGACTGAACATCCATGATATCAACATGATCGTTTTGAGGACTGAACATCATGATATCAACATGATCGTTTTGAGGACTGAACATCCATGATATCAACATTATCGTTTTGAGGACTGAACATCCATGATATCAACATGATCGTTTTGAGGACTGAACATCCATGATATCAACATGATCGTTTGAACCATGTTTTGAGGCTTTACACTGTTTGTTTGCATTTCCATTGTTTACAAACATTGAAGTTAAACAAACTTATATTTTAGGTTCTGATGGGGTACGACAGTTAAACTAAGCTCATAAGGCATTTATAAGTTATATTCTTCAAGAATCAATGGGTACATATAATTAATTTATAAGTCCAAAAATGTATGTAGCAATTGCTGATTGCCCCTTTTAAGTCATTCTGGATAAACATGTACTCTGCTAAATGACTAAAATGTCAAATGTAGTTAAGTCTTAGTTCAGAGTTTAGTGCATACTACAGTTTCACCAACGCAAACAAAAACTGCCTTCGAGTTTGTTCATAATCATTTTATGTTGGCGCTATTGAACATTGACCATTTCAAAAGCACCAGTACCTGGATTGTTCCTTCAGTTTCTTCTGGGTCTTCCAGTGGACCCTCCACCTCCACAGGCTCTCCGCTGAGTTCTGTTGGTCCAGGAACATCAGAATCACCCGCAGACGCTCTACAACACAACATGTTACTCAGTTACTTCATCTTCTAAAAACGTGCATGTAAAACCCCTGCTGGTCAACAATAAGAAAACTGGCAGTTGGTCAAGTCCCAATTTGGCCATGCTCCAGTCCCAGACACACATTGTGAGTATCCTCTTGGCTCAACGTCTACCCAAAGCCCGAGAAGCAGGTGGGTTGTCTTCTGAGTCCATCCCTCTAAAACTCAGACTCACCGTGAGTGATGTATTCGGGGTTGAGGACAAACTCGTCTGAGACGACGAATCCTCCGGAAACAAACAGCTCGTTGTAGGTGTGGTTCTTCACATCGTCCAGACTGTCTACTCCAGCAAAGATCACCGACGGCTGCCTCTTCAGCTGCACCAGCGCCGGGATCTGACCACCACACGCATACCAGCATGATTAACTTAATGACACCTTATTAATAACACCTTAGAGCTGTTACTGATGTTGTGAACTGCCAATAGCGGAACAGTAGGTCAACTTTCTTTCATTAAAACAAAGAAGATGCCAAGCATGTTAGTTACCAGGTCCGCGTTCAGCAAGGCACAACGTTGTGGGACGTTCTGATATATTACGTAGAAATAATAATGTCATAGAAATGTCATGACTAGAACTGATATATCGTTAATATTATTGTAGTGTACCTTATGAATGTGCGCTGCAATGTCCTTGTTCTGGATGAGAACCATTAGTTTGTCCATCCGGTTCTCTCTCTCCAGGAAACTCACAGGACTGCGTTCCACGTTCCCCAACCTCTGCAGGTACTCCTAGTGGGACAACAGAGAAACAAGTTCAGTTTCATACATTGATGCTGCTACAATACACACACATTTAAACATGCAATGAAAAGAGAGAGCTTGGTGTGTGTGTGACTACATGTGTACGCCCCAGACCCCATTCAATCATTCCAATGTATTTCTAAAGCTCTTTTTACATTAGCAGTTGCTTTACAATAACCTTGATGTGGTGGGAGACCTCCCTCTCCCCCTCCTGTGTGTGGATGTAGAACTGGACAGAGTTCTTCTGGACATCCTTTATAATCTCCACCAGGTTACTGAACAACTCCGGCTTCAGCTGGCTGATCAGACTACTGATGGCTAAAGGGGGGGCGGGACCTGGCCCAGGCTCTACCACTGGTCCTCCCACCCCTGACAAACTGTCAATCATCTGAGTGCGAGGAGGGGGAGCCTCCACAGTGGCTGCTGAAACCGGCTGATCCACCATTATGACATCGTCTTTTGATTCAAACATGGCACTTGTTTGCGGCTTGCACTTTGCTCGTAGCCCTCGGACATCCAAGTCAGGGTTCTGTGTTGTGTTTGTCCACTTATTTGCTTTTGACATATCACTTGGTTTGCAGGTTCCCAGTCTCCCGTCTGAGTCAGGGTTCTGTGTTGTGGTTGTCCACTTATTTGCTTTTGACATATCACTTGGTTTGCAGGTTCCCAGTCTCCCGTCTGAGCCAGGGTTCTGTGTTGTGGTTGTCCACTTATTTACTTTTGACATATCACTTGGTTTGCAGGTTCCCAGTCTCCCGTCTGAGCCAGGGTTCTGTGTTGTGGTTGTCCATTGGCTGTCCAGTGGTTGGAGGGGCAGTGGCGCTAGACTGGAGCTGAGTTGAGGTAGGCCCGTCTGTGTCTGGGGTGGGTTGTTGTAGAGAGTAGGAGGACAGGCCGTGCCGGGAAACAATGAAGAGGGAATCGTTGCACTATTATTATTATTATTACTATTAAAATGAGATTCAGCTGAGTGAAACTGAGACACAGGTAGAGAACTGTAAGAGTTTGAGCTATCAAGACCAGGGGCAAACAGCGTAGGAGAGTGACGACTTGGGACAGACTGAGACACAGCAAGGCTAAGGCCAGGAGCAGGAGAGAGGCGGTGGCTGGGGACAGACGGAGACTTAGTGCCACAGAGAGAAGGGTTCCAGTTGTATGTAGTGGTAGGAGGAGCGTGGTCAACGTGGTGGTGGTTAGTGTTAGATGAGACCAGGGCAGGGTGGGTGGCTAAGATGGGTGGGTGGCTAACGTGGTTAGTGTTAGATGAGACCAGGGCAGGGTGGGTGGCTAACGTGCTGGGAATCCATTGCTCCTGTGTGTCTATGATGGTGCCCATGCGGTCTCGGAGCGAGGAGACGTAGGCCTGCATGGGAGGGGAGGAGTTGTAGAAGGAGACGTACTCTGAGAAGTGCAGGAGCAGAGGCACCAGGAGCTGCTGTGGAGCATTCTGGGTATGGAGGAGCGGTGAGTTGTAGTGGACGCTCTCTCTGAGCAGGAGGATCTGCATCTCTGTGGAGAAGTCACTGAACTGCTGGTCCAGGATACCTTCCACTCCGGTCAGAACGGGCCTCTGGACAGGAGGATTCTGGACGGGAGGAGGATTCTGGACGGGAGGAGGATTCTGGACAGGAGGAGGATTCTGGACAAGAGGAGGATTCTGGACAAGAGGAGGATTCTGGACAAGAGGAGGATTCTGGACAAGAGGAGGATTCTGGACAAGAGGAGGATTCTGGATGGGTTGGCGATTATGGACAGGAGGAATGGGGGAGGGTGGTCTGGGTGACACCTGCTCTGTCTGTTTAGACTCTGTCTCCACCTCCTCTTCCACATGTTTGTTCTCGTCCTCCACCAATTCCCCTTCCTCCAGCTGCTCCTCCACTTCCATCACCACGTTCTCCTCCTCCACATCATCTTTCTCTTTCACATCCTCTGTCACCTGTTCCTCCTCATCTACCACTTCCATCACATCTTCCTCCTCCTCTACTTCCTCAGTCACCTGTTCCTCCTCCTCTCTCTCTTCAACAACCTCCTCTTCCTGTTCAACCTCCATTGTTCTTCGGTCTTCAAATGCCACAACAGTTGGTATATATTTTCCTGTGCTGCCTTCAGCTTGTTCCTGGCCAGCCTCCACGGGGCTAGGGTTAGTATGGGTTGGTTCTTCAGCTGGCCCTGGCTCAGGGGAGGGGGATGGGTAGCTGCTTTTCTCTGGAAGGCTGGTGCTCTCTGGAGTAACAGGGATCTGAAGGAGGCTCTGGTTTGTCTTGTCTGTGGTTGTCTTTTCGTTGTTGGTTATTTCTGTGGGGTCACAGGGGGTTTCAGCTAATTGCTCATCATCCTCTATGGGACTGGGGTAAGGACTGGGGTAGGGACTGGGGTAGGGACTGGGGTAGGGACTGGGGACGGGGCTGTGCTCTTCTGGCTCCTCTAGGGGAGGACTGGGGCTAGGCTCTGGGGGCTCCTCTAGGGGAGGACTGGGGCTAGGCTCTGGGGGCTCCTCTAGCGTAGGGGTGAAGTTTCTTTCCCTTCGCTCCGGAACACAGGGGGGGTAGCTGCTGGTTGCCATGGGGATCTGGGGTACGAAGCGTGGGTCCTGAGGGTTGTCCTTCTCTCTCTGGCAGTACTTCTTTGACTTCAACCCTGCACAGGAGGAAAAGGTATTACAAAATATCATAATAGTTTCACATATCACATATCAGCAAGATCCGCTTCTCACAGAAATGTAAATCAATTTATATTTCTTTACACATATTTAAAAAACAGTCTTCCTGGTATTTTCTTATTGTGGTACGTGAGTGATGGTGCTGAGAAAGTAGGATAGTCAGATTCGCTGCACATGCTGTCACCCGTTAGACTACTAGCTACTGCTACTCACAGGTAGCCTATGGAAGAGTGACTGCACCTCGCACCTGCAGCTTTTCTATTGGCAGGTTTAGCAGCCTACTAGCCTCAGACAGGTTTAGCAGCCTACTAGCCTCAGACAGGTTTAGCAGCCTACTAGCCTCAGACAGGTTTAGCAGCCTATTTGAAGTACGCAAGACAAGAGATAGCCTTGCCCCCCGTTCTTCACTTGAGCGCACAGAAAAATTATCTAATACTGACTTTATTTGAGGAGGAAAATTCTAATGAAACATTTTACAGGTTTGAATGTACTTTCTGTATCTATAGATAGCTAACGCGAGAGTCTTACTGAGTTAAAAATGGCAGACTGATTTTAATTCAAAATAGCCCAAAATAGTATGTTGACTGACTTCGTATAATTTTAGGCTAGCCTACTTGTTTGTGTTGCTAAAATACTTAGCAATATACTATTTTGTAATATAGGCCTAATGAGCTAAACACTTATTTTCAATCCAACTAAAAAATAAATAAATAAAAATCTAATATCTGTCGCTATTTTAGGCTATTTGTCCTTTTGATTGTCTGCGTTTATTGTTGCCTAAGGCTGAGCCGATGCATGTGCCCGTCACGGGCGGATCCGGATTGGTCGGGAAGCCAATCGAGCACATGGTGAAAAATGAAGGTGGCTGTCTCGAGGGCAAACGGTTGACCTTCCTTTCCTCCGAAGAGGCCGACCTTGTGTAAGCGATGTCACGTGAACCTGGTATCCCAAGCAGAGCTGGTCGGAGGCTTGGTCATTGCAGAAGAAAAAGGTCTTAGCCTATATAGAGCTTCCGCGATTCTATACTCTACATGCCCGAGAAACACCAAGTCTGTTCTACATAGCATACACTGCGTGTATAAAACATTAGGAACACCTTCCTAATATTGAGTTGCACCCCCTTTTGCACTCAGAACAGCCTCAATTGTTGTGTCTCCGACTGTGACAGGCTTGGACGTAGAGGGGCCTCGGGAGGGGGCTGCGCATTACGGTCTCCTCTGTAGACCAGTCCTCGGCAACTATTGCAAGACTCTGGATTATTGAACAAGGCTTGGGCACGCTCGACCCCCCGTCAGGCGACACATAGGGGATTGGATAGTCCATCCTTACCTGTGATGGGGATGAGGACCCATGGAATCTGCTCCTCCCCCTGATATTGTGAGTGCGATCTCCTGGGCATTTCACCGTTGGAACTGGGGCTGAAGCCCTCCAGACTGCTCACGCTGCCTGCTGCCTGCTCCTACACACACACACAGAGACAGACAGAGAGACACACACACGAGAATACAATGTCATGTACACATAGGACACACCCATATTGCACTTGGATTTACAGTAATTGAATTCATACTGATAGCTCCTAAGTGATTTATTTGTGAAATCACTGTTGGAAGCATATCAGAGTTGGGGATATCATCTTTGAAGTGATAATTCCAGTTTAGTTCAGTACCTCTAAGTACTCAGACTTGTCCTGCAGGCCCCCAGAAGGTCGTTTCCTTAGGTCAATGTCCTGATTGGGCGGCAGACCCAGCTTGATCATCCTATCAAACAGCAGAGCTTCAGTTTGCTCCGTCCCTTCTCTTGACCCTCCTCCCCTCCCCTCAGAACCCTGTGGATGTTGACCTGCAGCATTCTTCAGGCTGGTTAACATTTTCAGTAACTTGACAGCAGCCTCTGATCCGTCTCTCCTTAGGTCCACGTCTCTCAGACCCACACTGTGGAGCATCAGAGAGGACAGACAGGACTGGCTCTGGCCCCCTTCAGCTAGAGGGAGGAAGTGAGAACAGAAGACAGATTGGGATCAACTCAAGATGTAATGTATCTGTTTTGCTAGGAGTGTCAGGAAGTTGCCCATAGACACACTTGAGAGCCTAGATCTAAGAGAAGCTTGACATCAACATGCTTTCCTTATGCCTAGGCAGGCTAGGAGTTTATCTGACCTGTCAAGGGAAAACTGTGGGACCTATGTTATCCCAAAGACAGTGCCACAGTATTGAAGCAATTCCAAGGCACCACGACCCCTCAGTAAGGCCTATCATACCTGGTCTGCTGTCCACTCCACCCCTCTCCTGTGAGGCCCTTTTCAGGTACTTCAGAGTCCTCTCTGCAGTCTCCCTCTCCAGCTTCCTCTTCAGCCCACGGGGGTCCAACGGCCCTGCCCCCTCCTTCGCTCCTCCCTGCGCCTCCCCTCTCTTCCTCACATCACCCTCTGCGTTCTTCCGACACTTCAGGATCAGGTTGATCAGCTCCTTCACCTTCTGAGGGTTGGAGTCAGTAGGAGACTGAAAAGGAGAGAGGTTGACCTGGACCGCAGGGGGCTGGGCAGCAGTGGCACCATTAGGCTCGACCTCCGACCCTACCACTGGCTTGTTCCCGCTGGCCCTACTGCCACCCTCCCAGTCAGTCACAGGGCTGTTGTCATCAAGCACGACGCAGTAACTCTCCATGATCTCCTTGGCTCGGACCACGGGCATGGTGAAAAGGTTAGGGCTGTAGACGTAGGAGCGCAGGTAGCCCTCCATGTTGAGCTTATGGTGTTTTGGAGCCGGGAAGAGCTTCCCCCGGTCATCCAGCTTGGCGTCGTACTCCGTCATGGGAACGTGGCGGAGCTAGAGAGGAGATGATGAGATGATGCAGTACTTTACCGTCTGCTTGCATGGAAAATCACTAGCTCCATGTCATACAGAAAGCTACACAGTATAACACACATAATAGATCATCAATAACATACACCTTATGGCTGTCTTTGCACCATGTGGGAAAAACTTTGACTAGACAGAAATCTAGTCAAAACATAACATTTAAATCAATATGATATATTTAAGCAATAAGGCCTAAGGGGGTGTTGTATATTGGCCAATATACCACAGGTTTCAGCCAATCAGCATCCAAACTACCTGGTTTATAATATCATATAATTATCATACTGTCACACATTTATACCTTTCCATCGTGAAGTCCACTTAGATAGTCCCTGGCCTGGTGCTCGACCCCGGCCGAGAGGTCAGCGGGCGGGTTGGAGCGCACCTTGACCAGGGCGTGATGCAGGGCCGGGACAAAGCTGTTCAGCTGGGGCATCACAGTGTCAGGGGAGGATGACGACTGCAAAGGCTCCTGGGTAGCTGGAGAATTTGTACTGTATTTTGTCACATCCCTCGACTCTTGAAAAACGAAGAGCGCTTGAAGGCCTCTTTTCCACCCGTCTCTTCTTTCTGAAAAACACAAAAACACAAATCATTACTGGAGCAATTACCTCCTTCACAGTTTTAGTACAACATACTTTCTACTCTGACCTACCAGCCGGAGCAGCCATCTGAACTGAAGACAGGAGGAAGAGGAATCCTTTGTCAGCCAATGCGTGGACAAGCACCTGCACATAGAAGAGGTGTTAGAGCAGGCCAGGAGCAAAAGCCTGCATTCTCAGTAGCCCTCCAGGAGGACCTGGACCTGGACCTACCAGTCTCTGTGTCTCCAGGCCTTGTAGTAGTGCTGCCAGACGGTCTCCCGACTTGCTCTTATTCACCACCTCCAGCAGGCTGCAGTAGATTCCATTCTTCAACACTAGAATAGCCAACACACACACACACACAGATGTTACAGAAGAGACGTTAGAAGCCCTGTGAATAGCAGCGACTCTTCTTCAAATTGCTGGTTGGTTATGGCAGGAACAGCGGAGTATTCAAGACACATTAAAATATCACTGTGAAATCTACACCGCACAAGTAGAAAGACAACAGGTACCCACCCCTATGTTGTACAACGTGGAAGCATAGATCGCAGTGTGCACTAACTTTTCACTGAACATAATGTATATATTACCACTGTGTGTGTCACGTGTTCCCTCCTGTAAGGTGTACCTTCGTGGCTGCCTGCGTACAGGTTCCAGGAGAACAGAGCTGAGGGGATCATCTGATTCACCTGGTCGATACACATCACTAGACCCAGATCCAGCTTCTCAGGCCTACAGACGGACGGACACACAAAAGAGACACAGGTTCATTTACTAACATTGAATCCTCCTCACGTGGACACCTTTAGACTTAACGTGGCTAAAAAGCAAACGTTATGAATAAATACATAAAATGGTGACTTCATTAACAAGTTGACATTGATTTGTAAAACAGGTCACATGACTCACAGTTTGAAAGGCAGGAAGGGGGGCGAGAAGGAACAGAAGGAGACGTGGGACACGGCCCTACCCTCATTCACCAGCTCTCCACTCCACACTGTGTATTTACTCCTGCCTGTAGACACAGGGACGTGACAGTCAAACAGCCATCAGTAAATAACACAAACACAGTGGAAGTCGCTCTGTATACGAGCACTGCTCAATGACTACAATTTTTTAAAACCCACCGTATTTTTAAAGCCATTCATGAATTAGTCTCAAAAGATATGGATTACCTGTACTTCCTTCAGACGTTTGGCTGTTTGACCTGATAGGGAAAGAAAACTAAATCATTTGCCTAACATTGTCACATGAACACATATATACCTGTATTAGGATATAATTAAACCAAAAGGTAGTCCACAGCCTGTCGTTTCCAATGGGAACTAATGAGTCATAGTGGGCAGAACAAGCAAGGAGGTGGGCAGAGCCAAGCATGAGCTAGGGAGATCCTATTGGACCATTTTAGCATGCATCTACATATTTCCGCTAGGGAACGCCTACTCTGTGAAGTGCGCAATAACTCAATTTGCCTTTAAACTCCTTGTAAATAACGCAATTTTTAACAACTTTGGCAAAGTGTAAAGTCCACAAAACATAGTCCTCTGTGTTCGTAACCGATTCTAGTTTTGGGAACAGAAAACTGTATGGAGATCAAATGTTTCATCGATGAGAAAATGTGCAGAATGTCGGCCAAAATCCATCTCCTCCCACTGCCGGCCATTGGGCTTCCTCTCCCTACCATATTTGGTAGTGAGTGGAAACGCCAAGCGGATGCTTCACATTTATACATCCGGTAAAATACCCGTCTCATTGTTCTATCTGTGCTGGAGTACCTTAGGGGAGCCATGGGCTTGGCTTGAAGAGGAGCATCTTTGCCTTTGAACTGGAAAGAGACCACTGCATAGGGACACACATGCCTCGGACGAGACTTCAGCTCATCAAAGTCATACTCATAGAAGTATTGCTGTGGGGGGAAAAAGCAAACAAACAGGACAGAATGGGACTTCTGGTATGAAGAGACAGTATGATGACTTAAACAAGAAACCTTAATGCCGCACTTGCATTTCAGTTTGATTTACAGATGTTTGTTTTCCAAACAAACAGAATATCAGTAAGTAACCGGTATAACACATCTACTGAGCCCTATCCTCTACACACAATGTTGTTAATACCAGCATTTACCTGAGTAAGCTCGTATGCTCTATAGGAGGTGAGAGATGTCACTTTGCTGGCGTTCTTGGAGAAATGGCTGTCAAACTTGGGCGTGGGGTCCAGAAGGTTCTTTGACATGTTCTCATAGATGCTCTTCACTTTACCCTGTGTGTGTGTGTGTGTGTGTGTGTGTGTGTGTGTGTGTGTGTGTGTGTGTGAGAGAGAGTGAGAGAGAGAGCACTTTCATTTACATGTTCAAAACGGCCTTGAATTTTTCCTGACCACGTAAGGACGACAAACCTTTTGAGAAAAACAACAACGATGGTCGTTTCTTACCCTGATGACCTTGAATATGATGATCTCTCCCATGACTCCAGGGTTAAAGGGATTGATCTGCAGTAAGTCTGAGTTTTTAGACAGATAAACACCTGAAAGACAAAACAGAAACAATTCAGTCTTATTCCTCCTTATAACTGTTTTACTATCCCAATATTTTTTTCTACAATTAGCCTCACTTCAGTTTAGAAATCTCTGTATTACACATACCAACTTCAATAACTACACCAAAGATACATTGCCAACACTTCGTCAGGTTTAAATAACCCAAAAGTGCTTGGACGATGACCTTACCCTTGGCAGGGTTCCCCAGAGCTGTGATCCAGCTGTGCCCCACAAGCAGGCCCTTCTCACAGATCCATGGCAGCTATAACCAGGGGTATAACAGTATTATCATATGTAATATGTACACTCAATCGTACATAGAAATGTGTAAATACTACAGGTTCTTACCTTGGTGGCGTCAGCCATCAGGAAACAGTGGGTCTCCTCCAGCTCCTTCTCTGTCCTCCCATCCAGCTTCAGCTCCCTCCTTTTCTCTACAAACTGTCAATCAAACAATGATCGAAAAGATGAAAAAACATCTGCGCTGCAGATGAATGGCATTTCTGTATGATGTCACCCGGCCTAAAGCATTGCTTACATCCTTCTCCAGCAGTTCACTGTGGACCAGTCTTGGCTTGGTGTACATGAACATCCCGTTGGAGCTGGCTTCTCTGTAGTTGGAAGACAGGACAGTCAAGATGTCTTCAAACTCCCGGGACTCTGACGACACATACTGGAACAAGGCTGTTGGAGACAAGAGACAATCACAATTTATTTGTCCCGTGACAAAATAATGCATAATCTAGAATCAAGCACAAAATATTGGCCCACACATACACAGGGTTTGAAAGTAACTCTTTTTAGCCACTTGTCCTTTAGACAAGTACAACTGTTTTTTTTTACTTTTCTGAAAGCTCAAGTCACATCTCCAAAAATAAAAAAATGGTCTGAAAAGTGAAAAGGGTGTTGTATGATGCAAGGAACCACTTTAATGAATAACATTCAATATTATCATTATTTGGCCTATCACCACACAGAGATTAATTATTATCATTATTAGGTCCATCACCATAGAGATTCATTATTATCACTATTAGGCCTATCACCATACAGAGATTCATTATTATCATTATTAGGTCCATCACCATACAGAGATTCATTATTATCACTATTAGGCCTATCACCATAAATATATTCATTATTATCACTATTAGGCCTATCACCATAAAGAGATTCATTATTATCACTATTAGGCCTATCACCATACAGAGATTCATTATTATCATTATTAGGTCCATCACCATACAGAGAATCAGACAAAAATGTAGGCTACTCTCTGCTTATTGGCTTCTTTGCATATTCAAGCCGGTATCAAAATACAACACAGCCCCTTCAAGGCTCTCCTGACGGTTGGTTGGCCACCATTCATAGGCTATGACATATTTCATTTTTTAAATTACAACCAAATATGTTTTGTTTTATTTCTTTATAAAATAATGTCCTCAATCAATGAATCTGGGATCAAATGGCTAAAGTAGGCTACTTCAAAGCAAGGTAACTAATGAAGATGTTTATTTATAACCTTGTAAGGCTTAAATATTCAGGTTTCAGAGGAGATCTATTGACAGCATGGGAGATATTTTTCCATTAGGCTGTTCTAGGAATATATTTGAAAGTTGTCAGAATGATATGACCAATGTTGAATAGAGGGGAATCCCAGCTTTTCAACAGTGTTAGTCATTTCTCAGCTCCCAATATTGGGCGCTGGAGATGCTGTTTTACAACCGGAGTAGGCTAAGCATTGTTTTATCAACAGAGTGTCGCCATTTGCGGTTATGCCGATGGAAAGTTTAGGATATCATACATGACAATTAGACTAATACATGATCATGGCTAAATAGTTAACTAGCGAGATAACTAGCCAGCAGGGGCGCAACTTCCACTGGGAACTGTGTGATACATGTGATACAAAACGAGGCAACATTGTGCTTTAGGACCATGTGGACGCCTCCGAGTGGTCGGGTAGGCTGTTTGGAGTGTTTATCCGACTGGATTAAAAAAAAAATATATATATATATATATATATATATATATATATATATATATATATATATATATATATATATATATATATATATAACACACACACACACACACACACACACACACACAGTGGGGGAAAAAAGTATTTAGTCAGCCACCAATTGTGCAAGTTCTCCCACTTAAAAAGATGAGAGAGGCCTGTAATTTTCATCAGATACACGTCAACTATGACAGACAAATTGATGAAAACAAATCCAGAAAATCACATTGTAGGATTTTTAATGAATTTATTTGCATATTATGGTGGAAAATAAGTATTTGGTCACCTACAAACAAGCAAGATTTCTGGCTCTCACAGACCTGTAACTTCTTCTTTAAGAGGCTCCTCTGTCCTCCACTAGTAACCTGTATTAATGGCACCTGTTTGAACTTGTTATCAGTATAAAAGACACATGTCCACAACCTCAAACCGTCACACTCCAAACTCCACTATGGCCAAGACCAAAGAGCTGTCAAAGGACACCAGAAACAGAATTGTAGACCTGCACCAGGCTGGGAAGACTGAATCTGCAATAGGTAAGCAGCTTGGTTTGAAGAAATCAACTGTGGGAGCAATTATTAGGAAATGGAAGACATACAAGACCACTGATAATCTCCCTCGATCTGGGGCTCCACGCAAGATCTCACCCCGTGGGGTCAAAATGATCACAAGAACGGTGAGCAAAAATCCCAGAACCACACGGGGGGACCTAGTGAATGACCTGCAGAGAGCTGGGACCAAAGTAACAAAGCCTACCATCAGTAACACACTACGCCGCCAGGGACTCAAATCCTGCAGTGCCAGACGTGTCCCCCTGCTTAAGCCAGTACATGTCCAGGCCCGTCTGAAGTTTGCTAGACTGCATTTGGATGATCCAGAAGAGGATTGGGAGAATGTCATATGGTCAGATGAAACCAAAATAGAACTTTTTGGTAAAAAAGGAGGACAAAGAATGCTGAGTTGCATCCAAAGAACACCATACCTACTGTGAAGCATGGGGGTGGAAACATCATGCTTTGGGGCTGTTTTTCTGCAAAGGGACCAGGACGACTGATCCGTGTAAAGGAAAGAATGAATGGGGCCATGTATCGTCAGATTTTGAATGAAAACCTCCTTCCATCAGCAAGGGCATTGAAGATGAAACGTGGCTGGGTCTTTCAGCATGACAATGATCCCAAACACACCGCCCGGGCAACGAAGGAGTGGCTTCGTAAGGAGCATTTCAAGGTCCTGGAGTGGCCTAGCCAGTCTCCAGATCTCAACCCCATAGAAAATCTTTGGAGGGAGTTGAAAGTCTGTGTTGCCCAGCGACAGCACCAAAACATCACTGCTCTAGAGGAGATCTGCATGGAGGAATGGGCCAAAAAACCAGCAACAGTGTGTGAAAACCTTGTGATGACTTACAGAAAACATTTGACCTCTGTCATTGCCAACAAAGGGTATATAACAAAGTATTGAGAAACTTTTGTTATTGACCAAATACTTATTTTCCACCATAATTTGCAAATAAATTCATTTAAAATCCTACAATGTGATTTTCTGGATTTTTTCTCTCTCATTTTGTCTGTCATAGTTGACGTGTACCTATGATGAAAATTACAGGCCTCTCTCATCTTTTTAAGTGGGAGAACTTGCGCAATTGGTGGCTGGCTAAATAATTTTTTCCCCCACTGTGTGTGTGTGTGTGTGTGTGTGTGTGTGTATATATATATATATATATATATATATCACACACACACACACACACACATACACACACACACAGTGGGGAGAACAAGTATTTGATAACCTGCAAAATCGCAGTGTTTCCTACTTACAAAGCATGTAGAGGTTTGTAATTTTTATCATAGGTACACTTCAACTGTGAGAGACGGAATCTAAAGCAAAAATCCAGAAAATCACATTGTATGATTTTTAAGTAATTAATTTGCATTTTATTGCATGACATAAGTATTTGATACATCAGAAAAGCAGAACTTAATATTTGGTACAGAAACCTTTGTTTGCAATTACAGAGATCATACGTTTCGTGTAGGTCTTGACCAGGTTTGCACACACTGCAGCAGGGATTTTGGCCCACTCCTCCATACAGACCTTCTCCAGATCCTTCAGGTTTCGGGGCTGTCGCTGGGCAATACGGACTTTCAGCTCCCTCTATTGGGTTCAGGTCTGGAGACTGGCTAGGCCACTCCAGGACCTTGAGATGCTTCTTACGGAGCCACTCCTTAGTTGCCCTGGCTGTATGTTTCGGGTTGTTGTCATGCCGGAAGACCCAGCCACGACCCATCTTCAATGCTCTTACTGAGGGAAGGAGGTTGTTGGCCAAGATCTTGCGATACATGGCCCCATCCACCCTCCCCTCAATACGGAGCAGTCGTCCTGTCCACTTTGCAGAAAAGCATCCCCAAAGAATGATGTTTCCACCTCCATGCTTCACGGTTGGGATGGTGTTCTTGGGGTTGTACTCATCCTTCTTCTTCCTCCAAACACGGCGAGTGGAGTTTAGACCAAAAGCTCTATTTTTGTCTCATCAGACCACATGACCTTCTCCCATTCCTCCTCTGGATCATCCAGATGGTCATTGGCAAACTTCAGACGGGCCTGGACATGCGCTGGCTTGAGCAGGGGGACCTTGCGTGTGCTGCAGGATTTTAATCCATGACGGCGTAGTGTGTTACTAATGGTTTTCTTTGAGACTGTGGTCCCAGCTCTCTTCAGGTCATTGACCAGGTCCTGCCGTGTAGTTCTGGGCTGATCCCTCACCTTCCTCATGATCATTGATGCCCCACGAGGTGAGATCTTGCATGGAGCCCCAGACCGTGGGTGATTGACCGTCATCTTGAACTTCTTCCATTTTCTAATAATTGCGCCAACAGTTGTTGCCTTCTCACCAGGCTGCTTGCCTATTGTCCTGTAGCCCATCCCAGCCTTGTGCAGGTCTACAATTGTATCCCTGATGTCCTTACACAGCTCTCTGGTCTTGGCCATTGTGGAGAGGTTGGAGTCTGTTTGATTGAGTGTGTGGACAGGTGTCTTTTATACAGGTAACGAGTTCAAACAGGTGCAGTTAATACAGGTAATGAGTGGAGAACAGGAGGGATTCTTAAAGAAAAACTAACAGGTCTGTGAGAGCCGGAATTCTTACTGGTTGGTAGGTGATCAAATACTTATGTCATGCAATAAAATGCAAATTAATTACTTAAAAATCATACGATGTGATTTTCTGGATTTTTTTTTTTAGATTCCATCTCTCACAGTTGAAGTGTACCTATGATAAAAATTACAGACCTCTACATGCTTTGTAAGTAGGAAAACCTGCAAAATCGGCAGTGTATGAAATACTTGTTCTCCCCACTGTATATATAGATAGTGAGGGGAAAAAAGTATTTGATCCCCTGCTGATTTTGTACGTTTGCCCACTGACAAAGAAATGATCAGTCTATAATTTTAATGTTAGGTTTATTTGAACAGTGATAGACAAAATAACAACAAAAAAATCCAGAAATACGCATGTAAAAAACGTTATGAATTGATTTGCATTTTAAATGAGGTAAATAAGTATTTGACCCCCTCTCAAATCAGAAAGATTTCTGGCTCCCTGGTGTCTTTTATACAGGTAACGAGCTGAGATTAGAGCACACTCTTAAAGGGACTGCTCCTAATCTCAGCTTGTTACCTGTATAAAAGACACCTGTCCACAGAAGCAATCAATCAGATTCCAAACTCTCCACCATGGCCAAGACCAAAGAGCTCTCCAAGGATGTCAGGGACAAGATTGTAGACCTACACACGGCTGGAATGGGCTACAAGACCATCGCCAGGCAGCTTGGTGAGAAGGTGACAATGATTATTCGCAAATGGAAGAAACACAAAAGACCTGTCAATCTCCCTCGGCCTGGGGCTCCATGCAAGATCTCACCTTGTGGAGTTGCAATGATCATGAGAACGGTGAGGAATCAGCCCAGAACTACACGGGAGGATCTTGTTAATGATCTCAAGGCAGCTGGGACCATAGTCACCAAGAAAACAATTGGTAACACACTACGCCGTGAAGGACTGAAATCCTGCAGTGCCCGCAAGGTCCCCCTGCTCAAGAAAGCACATATACAGGGCTGTCTGAAGTTTGCCTATGAACATCTGAATGATTCAGAGGAGAACTGGGTGAAAGTGTTGTGGTCAGATGAGACCAAAATCGAGCTCTTTGGCATCAACTCAACTCGCCGTGTTTGGAGGAGGAGGAATGCTGCCTATGACCCCAAGAACACCATCCCCACCGTCAAACATGGAGGTGGAAACATTATGCTTTGGGGGTGTTTTTCTGCTAAGGGGACAGGACAACTTCACCGCATCAAAGGGACGATGGACGGGGCCATGTACCGTCAAATCTTGGGCATTGAAAATGGGTCGTGGATGGCTATTCCAGCATGACAATGACCCAAAACAAAACGGCCAGGGCAACAAAAGAGTGGATCAAGAAGAAGCACATTAAGGTCCTGGAGTGACCTAGCCAGTCTCCAGACCTTAATCCCATAGAAAATCTGTGGAGGGAGCTGAAGGTTCGAGTTGCCAAACGTCAGCCTCGAAACCTTAATGACTTGGAGAAGATCTGCAAAGAGGAGTGGAACAGAATCCCTCCTGATATGTGTGCAAACCTGGTGGCCAACTACAAGAAATGTCTGACCTCTGATCGCCAACAAGGGTTTTGCCACCAAGTACTAAGTCATGTTTTGCAGAGGGGTCAAATACTTATTTCCCTCATTAAAATACAAATCAATGTATAACATTTTTTACATGCGTTTTTCTGGATTTGTGTTGTTGTTATTCTGTCTCTCACTGTTCAAATAAACCTACCATTACAATTATAGACTGATCATTTCTTTGTCAGTGGGCAAACATACAAAATCAGGAGGGGATCAAATACTTTTTCCCCCCTCACTGTAATATATAAATATATATTTATTATGTCCCCCCCACTTCTAAAACCAAAGTTTCACCCCTGCTAGCCAGCACACATGATGTGTGTTGAATTGGCTACCGCTGTAATTAATTTACACCAAGATTTTCATGACTGTACGAAGCCTGTTTGCTGACCAAAAATTTGCTATAACTGTGCAAATAATTCACTAATTAACAAGCAATAAACTAAATGTGCGCACGCGGCTAAATGTGGATCTGCTCTTTGATCTCAATAGTGCATCTCGCAACCGGGATGACTAAAAGACCACTCTGCCGGTCAATGCAATGCAATCCTACGGCGATACGCTCTGCAGAAATTCTGATAACAGCAGGGCAATTTCCATGGTAATCGAGCGACACGGAGACTCTGATTTTTCACTTAAAGATGTATTGCCAAACAAAAACCAATGATTGCAAAGTTAAACAAACCATACAACTCTACGCACAACGACTACTTTTAACAATTTCAACAGAACATTTTACAAAAGCATGTTTACTTGAAGAACAGTGCAGCTGCAGAGTTTGGTAACAGAATGAAGGTTGTGTGTGGTTTGTGCAGTCATTCTGTTACCAAACTTTGCATCTGCACTGTTCTTCAAGTAAATGTGTTTGTAAATTTTACAGTGGAAATTGTTAAAAGTCGTCCTTGTGCAATGAGTTGTATGGTTTGTTTAACGTTGCAATCATTGGTTTTTTGTTCGACATACATTTTAAAGGGAACAATCTGAGTCTCAGGGTCACTGTTGGCGTGGAATTGCCTAGCTAGCCCAAGATGTACTCTTCAGGAGCCTACCGTTGCTCCTTAAGGTCAACATATGCTATTTTCAGAGGTAGACTGGCTCAGGCAGCCAAAACAGCCAGATTCTCCATCTAAAAGTAAATGGATTCTCGATTGCGATACGGTTACAGAATCATAAAGCCCTTTACTTTCATTTCACATCAAAATAATTTCACAAACGCAAAATATACACTGATTGTACACTGTTTTAACCGGCTTTATCACTGTTGCAGCCGACAGTATTTTTCAGTGACAACATGTTTCTGGCTGCCTTCTTCCAATACACACACACACACAGGTGTTCGGAGCATGATTTGCTAAATAGCTAATTAGCATAGGCGTTCTCTCTGTTTTCTGTCTGTCTTCATCCACTGACTTACAGTGCATTTGAAAAGTATTCAGACCCCTTGACTTTTTCCACTGTTACGTTACAGCCTTATTTTTAAATGGATTACATAGTTCCCTCTCTCAATCTACACACAATACCCCATAACGACAAAGCAAAAACAGGGTTAGAAATTTTTGCAAATTAAAAATCATAACTGAAATATCACATTTACATAAGTATTCAGACCCTTTCCTCAGTACTTTGTTGAAGCACCTTTGGCAACGATTACAGCCTTGAGTCTTCTTGGGTATGACGCTACAAGCTTGGCACACTTGTATCTAGGGAGTTTCTCCCATTCTTCTCTGCAGATCCTCTCAAGCTCTGTCGGGTTGGATGGGGAGCGTCGCTGCACAGCTATTTTCAGGTCTATCCAGAGATGTTCGATCAGGTTCAAGTCTGAGCTCTGGCTGGGCCACTCAAGGACATGTCCCGAAGCCACTCCTGCGTTGTCTTGGCTGTGTGCTTAGGGTCATTGTCCTGTTGGAAGATGAACCTTCACCCCAGTCTGAGGTCCTGAGCGCTCTGGAGCAGGTTTTCATCAAGGATCTCTCTGTACTTTGCGCCGTTCATCTTTCCCCTCGATCCTGACTAGTCTCCCAGTCCCCGCCGCAGAAAAACATCCCCACAGCATGATGCTGCCACCACCATGCTTCACCGTAGGGATGGTGCCAGGTTTCCTCCAGATGTGACGCTTGGCATTCAGGCCAAAGAGTTTGATATTTGTTTCATCAGAACAGAGAATCTTGTTTCTCATGGTCTGAGTCCTTTAGGTGCCTTTTGGCAAACTCCAAGCGGGCTGTCTTGTGCCTTTTACTGAGGAGTGGCTTCCGTCTGGCCACTCTACCATACAGGCCTGATTGGTGGAGTGCTGCAGAGATGGTTGTCCTTCTGGAATGTTCTCCCATCTGCACAGAGGAACTCTGGAGCTCTGTCAGTGACCATTGGGTTCTTGGTCACCTCCCTGACCAAGGCCCTTCTCCCCCGATATTGAGTTGGCAAGGGCGGCCAGCTCTAGGAAGAGTCTTGGTGGTTCCAAACTTCTTCGATTTAAGAACGATGGAGGCCACTGTGTTCTTGGGGACCTTCAATGCTGCAGACATTCTTTGGTACCCTTCCCCAGATCTGTGCCGACACAATCCTGTCTCAGAGCTCTACGGACAATTCCTTCGACCTCGTGGCTTGGTTTTTGCTCTGAAATGCACTGTCAACTGTGGGATCTTATGTAGACAGGTGTGTGCCTTTCCAAATCATGTCCAATCAATTGAATTTACCACAGGTGGACTCCAATGAAGTTGTAGAACGATCTCAAGGATGATCAATGGAAACAGGATGCACCTGAGCTCAATTTCGAGTCTCATAGCAAAGGATCAGAATAATTATGTAAATAAGGCATTTCTGTAATATATATATATATATATATATATATATACACATACAAAAAAAAAAAACGTTGTCATTATGTTGTGTGTAGATTGACATTTTAGAATAAGGCTATACCATAATACAATTTGGAAAAAGTCAAGGGGTCTGAATACTTTCCGAATGCACTGTATGTGTAATGTAATGGAACTGAGAGATTATCAAGGGCTAGGCAATGCCCAGCAATAAATCACATCCAGAGGACACTTAAGAGTAATTGTTTAATATTGCGATTTTTGTCCATTCGAACAAATCAAATCTATATTCTTCCGGTCCAACAATTTTTCTATCAATAACATTTTGGCAGCATACACAACACTAGAACATACTGACTGATTGGGGCTCGAGAGATGACACCTCTACATAAATGGTGTTCTGTAGAACAGGTTGTCTAGGAGGACTTCCCTGTATTTAGGATCCAAAGACGTGTGTGTCGGGAAGGGTATGTAACAACAACCATGGGACGTGGGTGTGTCCAAACAAAGACTGCTAACGTCACCTGCAGAAACAGTGTGTAAGATGTAGGCTAGCCTACAGTAGTGTGCAAGGGAAACTAGAAAACATGCTGTTCTAACAGCATGCACATTTCACACAAGACATACAACTCTCACGTAGTGCCTACCTCCACTCTACACTACACTCAAATGGCTACCTAGCTAGCTAGCTACCTACCTGACCACAGGTAAACAATGTTTCACTTTCAGGTGCAATAAAAGCAGCTGACCTTAGCGAAGAACATGCTAAGTGAACAAGCTACCCTCTAGCTATTTGCTGAACAGGGTCAAATTCAATGATCAGACAGATGGAATACAGTTTGTTTACAAGTAACGTTAGCTACCAGCTAGCATGCAGTAACGTTAGCATTATTTAAATGTTGGAAAACATCAGCTAGCTAGCATATACGGCGAATTTAGCTTTTGAGAAAGTAGCTACCTCTCTTTTCTTTGTTCTTTCTCGGTATTTGAAAGTTCAAGCGGTCCCCCGCTTTTGGAATATATTGCGTAGAAGATACTCCAGTTCTCGGTCTTGTCTCGGTACCACCAGCTTGCTCGGTACCAGAATGCTCGCCATCTTGACTTGGTGTAACGTTACTCTCGGGTGGGATGTAATATTTCACTGAGCTGTATTTCGATGCAGGGACGTTGCCACCGCTGTGGCTCTCCATCGTAGATAAACACTTATTTGACACCAAATGCAATCAACACTTATCTTTCTTTTTAAATCGGCAGATAATTTTTTCCCCACACACATTCAGAGCGCAGACACTCCAACCACATCTCCGCCATGCTGCTTCACTGACGTATTCGACGCAAGGACTGCCTTGTTCCCTCAACCACGGCTGACGCTGCCGGATCAGACAATCGATACATTGGGTTTTATGCGAAGGGTTGTAGCGCCACCTGCGGGTATATGAACGAAAGGCATGACGGCTCAATTTATATTACATGTGAGATATAGGAAGTCATTATACAAAAGTAGCTTGTTTTATTTGATGGAAAATAATTGTATATATTTTTTCATTTGTGTTTCAGAAATATTCATAAGTACTGTATTCTTCCACTTATTCACGGACTAAAATAACCAGCTCTTGAATGAGATGCTATTTGTTCTGTTGGCCTGATGCACAGATGGGCAAAAGAAACTTGAGCTGACATGAGGTGAGGCCCTTGGGAGACAAGGTACGCCAATGCCTGTAAGCCCACCCCTTAAGGCTCTCTCTCTCTGGGGAACATGGGCATTGTGTCTAGCCTGGTCCCAGATCTGTTTGTGCTCCTGGCCTGACAATTCCATAAGGAGTTGTGAAGAAAGCAAAAACAGACTGACATCCAAGCCAACGTGTGTCTGTGTTCTCCTTGGTCTGATTGCATGTGATTGCATCATGACAAAGGGGAGTTAAACCAACCATTTAACCAGGGCCCGGGGGACATACACAAACACACCTGTCTGATTAGGCCTTTCTCACCTGTGGTAGGTAGCCTGCTAAGAGGGCCCCAGCCACTACTATTGGCTAAGAGAGGTCCCATGAGGAGAGGTATTCAGCCACACCAACAGTTAGGCCATTAAGGGTGTTCCCATGCCATGATGGTATAATTCACTCTCTTTGTGTATGATTTTTACCAATATATAGTTGAGAGACATTTACTTTCCTGTAAGTTCACACAAAAATCCTCTAATCTTATACATTATGTTGTAACTCTGAAGATCTAATTTAACTGTACTGTATACAAGAATATGAATATGTATGTATGAATAGTGTGTAAATAGTATTTTTGTCTGTTCGTGTCTTTCCTATATATAACTCTTATTGTTTTATTTTATGTTGTTTATGTCTATTACTGTTCTGTACATTGTCATGTATTTGTACGTTTTATGTGGACCCCCCAGGAAGAGAATGGGGACTAAACTCAAATTATATTATAGTAATACATTGTATGACCCTGTAAAACAACACATTTCACTGCACCTATCTGGTGTGTGACAATAAAACATTTATATTTGTTATTATTTTCCTTAACATTATGTTACATAGAGGGATTCAAAGGTAGCAGTCACAGCTGCAGTATTTTGTCATGAGTCTGGCAAGCATCTACTAAGGCATTTGCATCCCATTGATGTACTGTCATTTATTATCATAGTCTTATCAGTAGAATAGCAATTACATTTTATAGCTAGACATTGACCTTGTTTGAACACAGCTACATGTGAAAAATGATAAGTCATCACATGGAATATAACTCAATATCACAACAGACCATAATAAACATGACAAATATGGCTTGGTTCGTATCTTTTATTTGGTACAGTCTAAATTCCATTAGGTTATACATGTTCATGTCAATCTTTCTCAGTCAGTTCATATATCATAATTCAATATAGTATCTTTACCTTTCAAGTCCATGTGTCTGAGGGCTTACATAGCCTACAACCACATAGTAGCTAGTTCTGAAACCCTTCTTTTCCAGTCTAGTTCTGAAACCCTTCTTTTTCTGTCTAGTTCTGAAACCCTTCTTTTCCAGTCGAGTTCTTTGGGCTCCTCCCATTCCCATATCTCCCTGTGCAACCATAATTCTCACCTCCAGTCTCCAGCAAGAACCAAACAAAAGCATATAACATTAATTCATAGTAAAAAATTAACTATAAATAGACATCCTAAAGAATATATTTCAATACATTTCTTTAAAAAACAAAACACAATAAAATAATATACTGTATTTTGGGTATTTATTTTAGTGATTACTTGGTCAAACTGATTCCTTTTTTAACAGGGTGACATTCTATACAAATGAGAGAGAATATGACACGTACACATTTTTTGGCAACGATTTAGCAGTCCTAGTTCATCAATTCAACACAGAGAGCACCCAGTGACAGAGGACTGGTCTGAGCTCAGCTATATGGCACAAGCGACTACTTCTTTAAACAATATGAAAGTCTCAGCATCACTTTTTACACAAATGTCCAGTGAGTAAAGAACTTTGTGGGTGATAAAAACCTGACACTACTAAAACACACCAACAGTAATTCATTTAATACTGGTTTTAATACAAAGCTTCTCTGTAAGACATTGACTCTTAACACCACTGAGAATCTTGCTTCCTCCAGAGCTCTTTACTTGTTGTAAAATGCTACTGTTCCCACGTCCCACTTGTGGAGATATAGGTGGTCCAAAACTGCATGACAATGGAATCCTTTCAGCTAGGGCATCTGCATCATTTTTCATGGAATTTCATGTAATGAGTTAAAGGGCAATTCTGCCATTTTTCAACCTCATATTCATCATCTTCAGCACCATACCAGTGTCTACATATGTGAAAACTGAGCTTTTCTATGATCCATGGTTAAAAAGATAAGAAAGTTCCTAAAAAATGCTTTTGTGTGACATCACAGGGTAGGATTAAAATAACTGTGATTTTCAAACCTTGCAACGAGTTTCTAGCCAGAGGGATGTTATTTACTTGCGTCCCACGTCACCGCAAATCTCATAGTGTTTGAAAACCACTGTTTGAAAAATATTGTAACTTTTAATGATGTCATCAGGTAGAACTTTTTAACTTCATGTTTACTTCTACAAAACATAGACACTGGTATTGTGCTGGAGAACATGACAATGAGGTTGAAAAGTGGTGGAATTGCCTTTTAAAGTTTTTTTTCTAACTCATATTAATTTAAAATCAAATGCAATTGTAGTTATCACATGCGCAGAATCCAACAGGTGTAGACTTTACCGTGAATGCTTACTTACGATCCCTTTCCCACCAATGCAGAATTTACCTTTAGACAGGATATAAAAAATAAACACCCAATAGATTATAAAAATAATCAAACAAGCTTGACCCACCAACAACAACAGCTCTCCCCTCTGAGTGACGTGTTTATACTAGGTTACATTACCAAGAGGCCAGTTCTAGATGCCAGTTGCTGACCTCTGGAACACCATAGTTTTGGAACACCATAGTTCTGGAACATCATAGTTCTGGCCAAGATGTGGGAAGAATCTGTAGCAAACAACTCTGCCCCATTAACACTGTTGTAACCCATCCTTAACAAAAGACCCTCCAACACCATGTCAAGTCCTAACAACAACATATCATCATATTGATTGTCTTTGAAAACATTCTTCTGGTCATTTTGACTGGGTAAATTATTGCAAACACAACAGGTTCTCTAGATTCCTACATCAATATACATACAGTATATATATATATATATATATATATATATATATATATATATATATATAAATAAAGAGAATATCATCTGTGTATTCTCTTCGCTCTGGGAGAACGCAGTAGCAGTGCAGTGGGATAAGGTGTGATGGCAGTGTCTCTAGTTGTGGTGAGAAGGTGATGAGAGGAGCCTGTCTGTAGGGTAGGAGGACTCCGCCTACAGCAGAGGTCAAGAGTCAGACCAGGAGCAACAACAACAATACTGTCCTGAGGTCCCAGTCATGGCTGCCTTCCTCTCCTCTCCATGTAGACTTCCATAGTGGACCTGACAGTCACAGCTAAGACACATGGATACCACTGCTATAGACTACACCACGGTCTCATAGAAAGACTCAAAACGATAGAGGGAGTGACAGAGAGAGAGAAAGAGAGAGAAAGAAAAGGAGGGAGAATTGTGAAAGTTAAGACAAAATCAACAAATGAAAAAGGGGTAGAAAAAAATAAGTGCTCTCCAATATCCATACACTGTGTTTCCTCCCTCCCGTATATAAAGACCATTGCCATGTCGCCACCAATACTGCCCAGGTGTAGCTATGGCACCCCAGTGGTCACACTTCTGCTGGCCTGCTGCTGCTACTAGAGTCTGTTTGGTCCATCTGGGCAGAGCCAGGGCAGCCTGTGGTGGAGTCAGAGGCCTCGCTCATGTCCACGTCCACGCTACAGTCTGGAGAGTCTACAGACGAGTCACTGTCGCTGTTGTCCATGCTCTCTGGCTGAGGGACCAGCTGGGGGGCCAGTGCTCCTGAGAGGGCAGGTGTTGTAGGGCTCAGAAGACTCTGGGGGCTGAGTGGGCTTGGAGCGGGGTCTGGGTCACTGCTACTGGTCCCCACCCTGACAGGAATCCCCACCCCCACGGCCGACTCGGCGGCTCCTTTGGCCTGGCGGATGCAGTTCAGCCACTGCTGTTTGTTAAAGGCATCGCTGGCTTGGAACGAGTGGGACTGGAGCTGGCCACCACTATGAAACGACACTCTGAAGAAGTTTTTGG
Organism: Coregonus clupeaformis; assembly: GCF_020615455.1. Classification (NCBI taxonomy): domain Eukaryota; kingdom Metazoa; phylum Chordata; class Actinopteri; order Salmoniformes; family Salmonidae; genus Coregonus; species Coregonus clupeaformis. The sequence continues at coordinate 13,122,790 of NC_059201.1, read as the reverse complement.
CTGAGGTAGGAAAGGAGAGGAGAGATGAAGAGGTTAGACAGGGGAAATTAGACGGGCAGATTACAAGTTAATGACCACATTATTAATAGGATAGGGTGTCAAGCTCCAGTTATCGGCGGCCACAGTCGTTATCCACTAGGGATAAACCATACAGATCCTATCATTCATATTCCAATGTTCTATATGTAATTCTATGGAGTAAACACTCACTCCTCTCATTGTTGCTGAAGGCCCCTCTGATGGAGCCTCCCAGACGGATCTCCCCGTCCTGCAGGTCCTCCCACTGCAGGTCTCTGACGGGGATGGGCTGGCGGAACATCTGGTAGAGCAGCTGCTCACTGTGGGTGATGGTCCTGGTGATGACCAGCACGTCCTGGAACAGGAACACATGCAGCTTCTGGAGATAGAGGGATAAGGAAGGTGTAAGGGTAAGCTGCTTTTTCCTCATTTAAAACATATTTATCCAGGTTACTCATTGAGATCTCATTGGAATATATTTTTCAAGGGAGCCCTGGCGGCAGCAGTAAGCAATACAAAAATAATACAATACACCATAACACAATACAATTCATAGCTACATTGGAAATAAAGGTCATTGGACCAAACAGGGCCAGATATTTCAGCAGCAGGCCAACTACTCCCACAAAATCCAACTCCTCAGACTAGAAAATAGTACGAACACCACCAGTGTGGGTGGTATGTTTACTTTAAACACACTTTGGCCCATGTTTTCCTTTCCATGTGATGAATGGCTTCATAAGCTGACCCTGCATGATACATAAGAGAACATCTTCAACTTGTATTGAAAGTTCAAAACTGGAGTAGGAAGGGGATGATGTGTTCCTGTAGCACTTACACTGTTTGATTTAAGAGGACCAGTGTTTAGTAAACACTGGAAGACTTTTAAGGGAGTAGAGACAGAGATGGTCTATAATGTTGTAACAGACTTTAGCAGAGATGTGATGTGGAGGCTTCCAGGGTTGTGTTGTGTAAGAATACAGTGAATCCTGACGATAGAACACCCACTAACACTACTCCATCAAAGGGGGAATCTCTCTTCTCTCAACATTTCAATTTTCACTTATAAGAACTCTTTCTGAGATACCGATATAAGACCGTATAAGAATGAGTCTAATATAGAACACAAGCCAGTCATGGCTGACCATAAAGGAACAGAACATAAACACACACAAAAAAATCTGTGGTGTGTGTGTGAGTACAGGCTATGTGTGTGTCTGCATGAAGACCCTCAGGTTTCAATGGGCTGGTTTAGGTGAAACCAGCGTGAGAAGATGAAAGAAGTGGAACTTTCATCTGGTTGACTTTCTCGCTCTGTGTCTTTGTTCATCCTTAAATAACAACACTTTACCGCAGATAGACAGAGACAAAGGCCATGTTAGTCGACCATGAGTCACTATGACCTCACCTCGATTCTAACGACCTGTAGGCTTCCATTCTTCTCATATTAACACTTGATAAAACAAACAATAAATTAACTTCATAGCTAAATTAATGTGCAGATCTTTAGTGTAATGCCTTTAGTCCTTTTCCTGTATAATACAGGTAGATTTATTGGTTTATTGTTAAAACACAATATGGTAATGTTTCAGTGTTTTTTCCCACCGGACTTGAAAGGCTGTGTGTGCCTCTGCTTGGGTCGGTCCTGGCTAGCTACCCCAGCACAGCCTGATTAATAGCCTTCAGTCTCTCCTTTCCTGTGATTACTCCCTCTCTCCCTCCTTCTCTCCTTCCCTCTTCCCCCCCCTCCCTCTCTCTCCGTCCCTCTCCACACCACCACTACCCTCTTATTACTGCTGGTGGGAACTGAACCGTATCAAAGCCCAAACCACCAGTATGCTACCACCAACCCAGAGATGGATAGGGATATGCAACATCTAACAACACGCGACCAGGTGCTTCCAATTTGTACCATGTGGCACAAACATGGTAAACAAAACCCAAATGAAAAGCTTTGGTTGAAGGGAGGAGATGAAACAAATGTTCCGGCCCCTCTCTCTGACTGACAGTCCACATCGTTTCTTTTTCACCTCGGCACCCAGAACCCAATCAGCTTCTCAGGATGTCACAACAGAATGTTTCTTTCTAAACACACACAATGCACGTGATGTTATGTTTCTTTCTAAGCCTATGTTAGAGTGTATCCTAGGCATGTTTAAGGACATTGCCCTCTGGCTTGGCTAGGTTAGCCTACACCTTCCCTCTGCCCTCCCTGACCCCGGCAGCCCTGCGCTTGCCTGTTGTTGTTATGTAGCTTACGTAACAGTGTTGACGGAGCGGAGTGATTGACTAGATGTTTCAAAAATCTGTCTTCTTGTCTTTGACCTTGGAAACGTCTTTTCCCTCAGCAGGAAAGATGACCCAGCGAGGGCCTAGAGGTGAACCAACGCTCTCAGAGCTGACCCCTGACCCCAGTAGACGTATTGATATGTGGTGGCAGAGAGGTGCTTTAGGGGTCATGGTCAGAGGGTTTGCTCGTACCATCACAGGTACACTGTATATCTCTACATGGTACAAACGTAAAACTGTGACTCATTCAATGCTAAACAAATATCCTCACCGTTGACCTTACTTACGCCAGAAGACGTACCAAGCAGTAGAGTGTTAGTATTGAATTCCCTGTCAGCAGACGTTGCCGTGCCGTTTTACCATTAAAAGAGCTGCTACACTGAGTAACGTTTGCATTGTGTTTGCATGATGAAAGCAACCTGTTATTGTAGGTTTTTAGCTGTGTAGTGTAGCAGGTCTGTTCATATGCATACTTAGTAGTGATAGATGCTAGGCAGCTCTACTCACAGCTCCCCTGTTGTTCTTCAGTTCCCCGTGACAGCTGAGAATACGGGAGTTGTCAATGAGCAGGTCTCTCTGGCTGTCTTCCAGGTAGAGGAGACGCTCCTTGTAGAAACGGCACTCTGACTCGCCCGTCTGGGTGTTGATCTCAGCCACGATGCTCTGGATCATGTTGATCTGGTGACAGGATGAGGGAATGAAAAGTGGGGGGGGGTTAGTGTGGGGTTTTGTGTGTGTGCATGCATTCATGTCTATCACCAAATCCACTCACTGCCTCATCCAGGTGTTGACGGTCCGGATGGTCGTTAGGTGTGTGTTTGAGGATCTCCCTGAGCAGCAGAGGGTATTTGACCAGCCGGCTCCTGGGTATATCCAGGAAGTTCCACAGGTCCAGCTTCCTGCTGAAGGGCGACTCCAGGCAGCGCTGCAGGAAGTCATGCACCCGGTGGTCCTGCTTCTTATGGTCCAGCAGAGCCTTGGCTGCCACCTGGTTACTGCAGTACGAGTTGTAGGAGTCCAGACACGGTAACTTGTGGAGGGAGGGAGGAGGGAGGGAGGGAGGGAGGGAGGGGGAGAGAGCGAGAGGGAGGAAGAGAGAAAGGTGGGGGGGGGAGAGGTCAGTAATTGAGTTTCTCCTTCAGTCAAGTTAATATTTATTAGCAGGATCTCTTATGTAGTGTGCATGTTCCATAGCGCTTTTTGAGGTTGGATTTGATTTTAAATCACGTTTTTTGACTTCTGATAAAATATATATTTTTATTTGATTAATTTATTATTTGTCATTCCTTAAAGTCATCATTTCATCCTGCTCAGGCAGTACCAGCCAGTACATTTACATTACATTTTACATTTTAGTAATTTGGCAGACGCTCTTATCCAGAGCGACTTACAGTTAGTGATTGCATACATTATTATTTTTGTAAATTAAAAAAAAATAAAATCATACTGGCCCCCCATGGGAATCGAACCCACAACCCTGGCGTTGCAAACGCCATGCTCTACCAACTGAGCTACATCCCTGCCGGCCATTCCCTCCCCTACCCTGGACGACGCTGGGCCAATTGTGCGCCGCCCCATGGGTCTCCCGGTCACGGCCGGCTACGACAGAGCCTGGATTCGAACCAGGATCTCTAGTGGCACAGCTAGCACTGCGATGCAGTGCCTTAGACCACTGCGCCACTCGGGAGGTCGGTACTCCCCATAACGTACTGTCTTTAGTCATCCTATTTAGCAAGGCTAGCCTGAGATCACGCTCTTCGTAGCCAATGTGAGTAAGACCTTTACACAGGTCAACATTCACAACACCGCAGGGTCAGACGTATTACCAGGACTTGTACTCAGAGCATGTGCTGACCAACTGGCAAGTGTCTTCACTTGCCAGTTGAATGCTGTTCAATGAATGCTGTTCATTGACTACAGCTCAGCGTTCAACACCATAGTGCCCACAAAGCTCATCACTAAGCTAAGGACCCTGGGACTGAACACCTCCCCCTGCAACTGGATCCTGGACTTTCTGACGGGCCTCCTCCAGGTGGTGAGGGTGGCAACAACACATCTGCCACGCTGATCCTCAACACAGGGGCCCCTCAGGGGTGCGTGCTTAGTCCCCTCCTGTACTCCCTGTTCACCCACGACTGCGTGGCCAAGCACGACTTCAACACAGTCATTAAGTTTGCTGATGACACAACGGTGGTAGGCCTGATCACCGACAACGATCTGACAGCCTCTCCCTCAACAGGACAACAACCTCTCCCTCAACGTGATCAAGACAAAGGAGCTGATCGTGCACTACAGGAAAAGGGTTAGAGGTACATACAGGTGCGCCAAGTCTAGGTCCAAAGGCTCCTTAACAGCTTCTACACCCAAGCCATACAACTGCTGAACAGTTAATCAAATGGCTACCCGGACTATTTGCATTGCCCAACCCCCCCTCCCTCTATTTTTACACTGCTGCTACTCGCTGTTTATTATCTATGCATAGTCACTTTACCCCAGCCAACATGTACATAGTACCTCAATTACCTTGACTAACCTGTACCCCAACACATTGACTCGGTACCAGTACCCCCTGTATATAGCCTCATTATTGTTATTGTATTACTTTCTTTTTTACTTTAGTTTATTTAGTAAATATTTTCTTAACTCTTATTTTTCTTAAAACTGCATTGTAGGTTAAGGGCTTGTAAGTAAGCATTTGACGGTAAGGTCTACACCTGTTGTATTTGGCGCATGTGACAAATACATTTTGATTTTATGATTTGATTTAAGTATGCTGCAGAGCTGTCTGACGGAAATAATTGTACTAGTTCTTCAAAGTAGATAAGGCATACTTTCACGAACTGTCTCTATGTCGCTGTGTTGTGTACATTCCTCTCTCATGCAGTCAGTGTGTATCTAACCTAACTTAGCAGACGTAAAAGTGTATCCATCTCTGTCCGAGCTGGAAAGAACAGGCACAATGGATTATGGTCATTGTAGTTAATTACCACGTTTCTGAACAGAACTAGCATGAATATTTGCTTAGTGAAAACTACAACTCCCTTCAGCCGAGCATCCCACATCGTTTTTGACTTGATTTCTCTCGTGAATGATTTGATTTCTCTCTAGAGAAACAGCGCGCTGTGCTCACAAAAAAAAACAGAACTAAATGGAATTCAAGTAATTGAACTGACGTTAGTCAATTAGTTGTTGAAAAACCGAAACCCCCCAGAAATGTTAATCTCTCAGCACTAGCGTTCCAGTTCTAGCTCTGTGTAGGTCTACCATACAACACGTCTCTTCATCTTTAAATGGACCTCCAGATCTATTCAATATACTGTACCTGGTCTACATCACATTGAACACTATAGGAATGTCAGTGGGCTGGTGCAGTCAGAGCCAGAAAGATGTCAGTGTTAATGTAACCGATAGATAAACCAAGGCATAAGCCAGGCCATCTACCATGGAAATGGGACATATTTACTCTATTATGCAACCATATTGACATCTTTCCGCGGTGGAGCAGAGTTCAGAGGAGAGGTGGACTAGGGCAAGTAAACAGCTGAGAAGCAGAGGAGCGGAGGAGGCTCTCCGCGTCCCCGTCAGGCATGCATTGTTCCCCTCCATAACTACCTAGTGTAAACAGGAAGTAGGGATGGAGGGAAAGGGATGGAGAGGAGCTGCTCAGCATCCTTACACTAACACACTTCACAGCACTGCAGAACTAGCCTGGTTCCAGCTCTGTGTCCAGCTAAAGTGTTACTGCACGCATTCTGAGGAAGTTATCATTGCATGTTACTTAAGAGCTTTGTTTTAACCTCCACACAGGGTAACCTGACTCCACACCAAAAGAGGTTCATCTGGGTTCAACAGCTACTGTTGTTGTGTGAACCCCAGAGGTCAACTTACAGAGCTCTGAGTACACACACACACACACACACAGAGAATCAAAAAAGAAAACTGGGCCAAAAGGTCCTTAAAACACAGGGGATTTATCGGTTGTTATAAGATAGCTACATTATGGAAAACAAACAACATCGCAGGCTGCCTCGTAAACTAGCTGTTTTGGGGTTCTGGATGGCTGAAGTCCTTCCTCAGAAAGTAAATTGATGCTGTTGAAAGGAAGTGACACAAAATTCCTGCTAATCCTGACCAGGCCAGTCACCCTGATTAATAGACTAAACTCTGTAACTACCACAACTCATCTATGTAACAATTCAGGTCATACCCCTCTTCTCTACCTTGTTTCAGAAGTACATGTTGCTGACTGTTAGATATCCCCACCTTGGGCATGTGTAGTATGAACGTACAAATGCCTGATTTCTAGAAAAGTAAAATCTGCATTAAAACTGTTATATAATACAGTTGATCTATCCGTTTTTCCTGTTTAGGTCATATGGACAGGAAACCCTCACCGCCCTATATGATTATAACAGCATTATAACACAGGCGGATATAGATGGTCTTACCCAGTCCACTAGGATGTGTCCCACATTTTCTGTAGAGCCGTCTGGTTTCCTGGCCTCTCGCAGTCGACTCAGCAGATCTGATGGATGAGAAGGAGGAGAGCGCTCAGCCTCTGTCTATCGGCTCTTTTAGGTGTAAGAACTCTGTGTGTGTGTGTGTGTGTGTGTGTGTGTGTGTGTGTGTGTGGGTGGATGTGTGCCTGTGTGTTTGCGTGACTGTAATGATAATAATATGCCATTTAGCAGATGCTTTTATCCAAAGCGACTTACAGTCATGCGTGCATACATTTTTGTGTATGGGTGGTCCCGGGGATCGAACCCACTACCCTGGCGTTACAAGCGCCGTGCTCTACCAGCTGAGCTACAGAGGACCACTGTGTGTGTGATGGCTTCTGTGTTTGTGTGAGCAACTGTGTTTCTTTGCAATTCCCTATCCTGTGGTTCTACCCTTTGCAAGCTTCCGTTCTCACCTTCATGCAACGGAATGAGGGAGTCCAGGGTTCCGAAGATCTGGTTAAGGTCATGCTCTGTCATAATGGACAACTTCAGCATAGGGTCATGGTACGCCTGCAGGTACAGAGGAAGGAGAACGGTTAAGTTAGAACAGTAGCAATGAAACCAAACTCTATTTATACACTATTTTACTCACGTGCTTTATAAGCATTGAAAGCTGAATCAAGAGTTTGCTCTAAAGATGGAAATACCCTTGGGGTTTATTGGTAGCTTATGACGTGGATATCTACAAGTGTAGCTCAGTTGGTAGAGCATGGCGCTTGCAACGCCAGGGTTGTGGGTTCGTTTCCCACGGGGGGCCAGTATGAAAATGTATGCACTCACTAACTGGAAGTCGCTTTGGATAAGAATACAATGGAAATGTAAAAAGTGTTTGACCCAGATAAGTTACTTGAGCCAAGCTCAGATGGATCATATAAACTACACACCCAATATTAGTAAAAAAAACACTTTACTCGCGTTCCAAAACAGCACTAAGAAAGGTAACTGACGTCAAATGGGACATGTCAAGAAGATATTAAAGATATTTTCAGAAACAGTATTGGACATAAATAGCCTAAACATCTGTTGGTGTCTTGTACCTCCATGCAGAACACGTGGACATTCACAGAACACGTAGCCTAATGGTCATTCGCAGAACACGTAGCCTAATGGTCATTCACAGAACACGTAGCCTAATGGTCATTCACAGAACACGTAGCCTAATGGTCATTCACAGAACACGTAGCCTAATGGTCATTCACAGAACACGTAGCCTAATGGTCATTCACAGAACACGTAGCCTAATGGTCATTCACAGAACACGTAGCCTAATGGTCATTCACAGAACACGTAGCCTAATGGTCATTCACAGAACACGTAGCCTAATGGTCATTCACAGAACACGTAGCCTAATGGTCATTCACAGAACACGTAGCCTAATGGTCATTCACAGAACACGTAGCCTAATGGTCATTCACAGAACACGTAGCCTAATGGTCATTCACAGAACACGTAGCCTAATGGTCATTCACAGAACACGTAGCCTAATGGTCATTCACAGAACATGTAGCCTAATGGTCATTCACAGAACACGTAGCCTAATGGTCAATCACAGAACACGTAGCCTAATGGTCATTCACAGAAAGTGCTGTGTGAGTAACAAAGTATTGGGAGAAACCATAAGCACGCGTGCGCACATACACACACACACACACACACACACACACACACAGTCTTAGGTGTGTGATTGTGGGAGCACAGGGGAAACCGGAGACTGGCTGATCACCAGCGTAGAATAACTGAGCTGTGATACGCTCAATGAAAACGAAAAAGGGAAATTATCTTAATTTGAAAAGCAGATCGTACCTTCTTGGCCAGCTTCAGATCCTCAATGAGATCCTGCTCCCCTTGAGAAAGCTCAAAGATTGCCTGCAAACACACAAAAGGAAGGAGAGAAAGACAGAATGGTGAAACAAGGGTCCTTGTTCAGTCAAACATTTCAGAAAAACAACAAGTCAATAGCTTCAAAGATCAAAGCTATTTCACCACCATGAACATTGAAAACATATACACATAATTTCTTTCTTTCATTCATTCTTTCTTTCTTATTTCTTTCTTTCTGTCTTTTTAGAAAAATGAGTACATGTATGAAATAACAAATGGCAGACTGACAAATCTAAAGGTCTTTGCAGAAAGATGAGCTTTCAACGCTTCGCCTCTCTACAGCCACAAGACTTCTGTTGGGCACACAGAGAGAAAACCACAAGACCCCGTTGACCCCTAAAAATGCAATACTTCCCAGTGGACAGCTGGGTTCTGTTGTGAACACCCTATCCCATATCTCCTGTCCTTTGATGTCTACTCTGTGTGGCCTGAGAGGGGGAGTCCCAGTTTTAGTGGAGGGGGGGGGGGGCATGTTTCAGACAGGCCTTCTAATTTTAACTGTTAAAACTGTGAAGTGATACTTGATCCCCTCTGTGACTGAGTCTAAGCCTGGGAGAGTGGAGGAGATCTCTAGGAGCAGAGAGAGAGAGAGAGAGAGGGGGGAGAGGGAGAGAGAGGAAGAGATAGAGAGAGGGGGAGAGATAGAGAAGGGGGGAGGGAGATGGGAGAGAGAGGAAGAGATATAGTGAGGGGGGAGAGATAGAGAGGGGGAGGGAGAGAGAGGGAGAGAGAGGAAGAGATAGAGAGAGGGGGAGAGATAGAGAGAGGGCAGAGAGCGAGAGAGAGGGGGGAGAGCGAGAGATAGAGGGGGGAGAGAGAGGGGGAGAGGGAGAGATAGAGAAAGGGCAGAGAGAGAGAGAGAGAGGGAGAGATAGATAGATAGAGGGGCGGGGGGGGAGAAAGACAGAGAGTGAGAGAGGAGGGAGAGAAAAAGAAGCAGCTGGGATGTTATTGGAGCCCCTCCACCTCCAAGCCACTCCTGACCCTGATGTTCCTCTGTAATTTGGCTGTGGTTTTCCCATCAGTGCTTACCAGGCAGGATCTGCTCATAGACTAGGGAATATCTCTCTCTGGGTTTGGGTTTTGCTATGGGCCCTTAATCTGAGCATCTTTCATGCATTCTAGGAGATGTACATCCTTGGTATAACTATGCTATTGCAGCGATGAGACAAGATCGAAATTGGGGAGAAAAGGGGGGTAAAATACAACAACAAATATATACAGTACCAGTCAAAAGTTTGGACACACCTACTCATTCAAAGGTTTTTCTTTATTTTTACTATTTTCTACATTGTATAATAACAGTGAAGACATCAAAACAGGATGATATAGTACAGTACTATATAGAAGCAGGTATTTCTATTGTTTTGTAACGGTGTTCCCATGGTAACCCTGAGGAAAACCCTTACCTCCTGGCGTTTGATTTCCTTAGAGGACAGCATCTGGTGTCCGAGCCGCACGTCAAAGGTCTCGCTCCAAAGCTTGCTGTCACGCCGCTTGGTGTTGGCTTGTGGGGCCGGCCGCGTCCATGGTCGAGGAGGCATGACCGTCTCTGTCCGACTCTCACTGCGGAAGCTGATGGAACGCTGCGGAATAGAGAGAGACACACAGGAGGGTGACTGATTGAGAGGAGAGTATGAAAAGACAAAAGATGAGAAAAATGTCCCTTCACAGGACAAAGGATCAAAGCCCTGCATCTGTGTACCATAAGGGATACGTCCCAAATTGCACCCTGTAGGGCTCTGGTCAAAAGTAGTGCACTATATAGGGAATAGGGTGCCATTTGGGACGTAATCGTAGAGGACCAGTGATAATCGGGCGTGAACGTTCCCACCTTTCAATCACTGAGCATCGTGTTGCATAATAACACTGGAGGGTGTCATCAACACCATCAAGAAGAAAACACATCACAACACGTATGAATAATGGATGCACTCACTAACTGTAAGTCGCTCTGGATAAGAGCGTTTGCTAAAATGACTAAAATGCAAAAATGTAAAATGTTACAGCATAACACATCATCAGCAAAGTTATTTAGTAGACTACATGTGGTGTCCATTGCATTGATTCAAAATGGCTGATATTTAGTCAGGATCATGGTGAGATGACAATGAGAGCTTATAAGAGGGTCATAAATGCTTATGACAAACCTTACAATGCATTATAACCACAGCATAACGTACTAAACCTGCAGGTCGTATTTGTGAAGTGTTATTAATGACATTTTTGTAATTAAGCATTTAGATACTCTTTATATGTACCTGCAGTGGTTGTCCTACGTGTTCGTATTTGTCAGCATAGTTATCTGTACTGTTGTACCTGCAGTGTTTGTCCTATTCGCTTCAGAGGAGCAGTCTTGACTGGAGGGATGAGGTTGGCCAGCGAGGTGACGCGGGACAGGGGCTTCCCCCGCTTGTTACTGGGCTCCTAGGACACAGTGGACACAGAGAGACACCTTGTTGTTAACACCCAGTCAGACACAAACATTACCAGCAAATAGAGGAAAGAAACATCCCATAAAAGTCCGGATAGAAGAAGACACGATGCTGTGAGGTCAGTACAGCAGTAGCCTGAGTGCCAGTATGTTTGTGCTACCATGCCAACTCCTTGTCACTCATGCCAAACAATGTACGGTAGTTTAGTACCTTCTGCCTCACAATCTCCATCGGAGCCCATCAACTCTTGACCAGAGCTTTAGGTGTGGAACAGGCTGAACTTAACCAGCGGTTTTGATGAGTTCTGTGATCAACACCAGGACTATCATTCTCATAGCACCTAATCATCTCTCTTTCTATCCCCCTCCCTCTATCTCTCCCTCTATCACGACCACGGAACCTCAGCCTTCCTGACCAGCTGTTGCATTGTTAACCAGGGGAACCCCCGTCACACCTACACACATCAACGCACTCTTCTCCTCTACTCTGTTCTCCTTTATGCCCTTCAAGGTTACAGTACAGAGATCCAGTCAGACAGGGTCTCCTGTAATCAGACCAAAGACACAGGTGTCCTGTAGGTGAGAGAGAAATTAAAGAAGGATGTACGGTCCGTACCTCCAGCACCTTAACCAGTGGGATGTGTGTATGTTTCCCTTTTTCATAGATCCCCTATTCCTTCCTTCCCTTGTTCTCCTCTCCCCTCAACAGGTTTATCAGCCTGTGCTGTGTGCCTTCACGGTCTCAGCTGACAAAACTCCTGTTCTGTTCTGATCGCGACAGATAATGTGACCTTACAGCAGGGAGAAGAGCTTTAGAATACCCTTCGATTCATTCTGCATCACTCCATCAGGATACCAGAAGAAGAGATCCATACTCCAGTGGTTGCAGTCAGTCAGAATCATCAGGGGAAAAACAGACTGACAGAAAGAGAATATCTGCAACCTGCAAACCCTCATGGTAGCAGCATTAGCACTCCATTCTCCTATCCTCCATTTCCCCTCTTCCCCTCTCCTGCTCTCTCCTCGTCGGTGCCTTTGCAGAGCCGCCTTGTGACGTCACTGCAGCTATTTAATCACTATTCTGGGAAAACAGTCTTTTCAGACCGAGTACCCCCTCTTCACAATTCACGCACGCCTGCTTCACACGTTCACACACACACGTTCACACACACACACACACACACACACACGCACGCACACGCACACAGACAGACACACGCACGATAGTTATGGTTATGCAGCAGAAAAGCAGAGCCAGTGTGCCTCACACAATATAGATAATCTATCTATTCCTTATAGATATTACTCAACTGGAGAGAAGTGAGTGACAGTACAAATCAGACTGTACAAATGGTGTCAATTTGAACAGTATCTACCATCTACTCACAATGGGATCCATTTCCAATTTAATCAAAGCCTACTTGCTTACTTAGACTGAATCCCAAATGGTACCCTATTCCCCTATATAGTGCAGTACTTTTGACCAGGGCCCATATTACTCTAGTCAAAAGTAGTGCACTATATAGGGCAGTGGTTTCCCAACCCTGGTCCTCGAGTACCCCCAACAGTACACAGTTTCGTTGTAGCCCTGGACAAACACACCTCATTCAACTCATTGAGGGCTTGATGATTAGTTGACAAGTTGAATACAGGTGTGCTTGTCCAGGGTTACAATAAAAACGTGTACTGTTGGGTGTACTGGAGGACCAGGGTTGGGAAACACTGATCTAGGGGATAGGATGCTATTTGAGACTTGTCAACAGTGAATAAGTACTGTGAACAAATGATGTTGTTCCAATACAACGTCCTCCATCATCTGCAGACTAACTGATTTCAGGTCTAGTACCTCAAAGCTCTGCTGCTCTGACCCCTGCCTCACTTAAAGCAATGACCTAAAAGATGTTACACAATCTGTTCCTGTGCTTTAAATTGACCTGCCAATCAATGTCATCGTCATCATCATCATCATCATCATCATCAGCAGCTCCTTCATTTCTTTACTACATCCCCTGTCTCAGTGAGAGGCTCTGATCTCTACAGGGGAGATAGATAGGACATAGCCAGTAGAGGCTCTGATCTCTACAGGGGAGATAGATAGGACATAGCCAGTAGAGGCTCTGATCTCTACAGGGGAGATAGATAGGACATAGCCAGTAGAGGCTCTGATCTCTACAGGGGAGATAGATAGTACATAGCCAGTAAAGGCTCTAGAGATATGACGAAAGACATATCAGACTATAGGAGAAGTTACTTCATTTGTTATCTCTGTTTACCACTCCCATCAACTGATTAGATACAGCAGAGCGTAGCACTCTTTCAAACGTTGTCCTCCTTTGTGCGTTTGACCTCATAAACTCTGAATGTCTTTCGTACATTGTCTTTTTCAATGTCTATATTTCTTTCCTTTTGTTTTGTTATATATTTTGACATCCCTTTACAGATGCACAAACAAACACATTCGGATACATGGTTTGGTTCTTCTAAAAACGAACAGACGTATAAACTAACCGTACATCATTATCTAGGTCTTCCATATGCGTAGCAACAGGAAGTAGAGGGCATTCTGCTGCCATGTCTACCTGTCTCCATAGCAACAGGAAGTAGGTGTGCTGAGGGTGCTGCAGCACCTTCCGAAAAATCACAATGGAAAATATAAATATATATATTTCACAAAAGTAGTGCGCTGGGCCTTTACTAGTCCTGTATTAGCAGACCGATATAGCCATCTGTAGTGCTGGCAAAATGCCGCCCCCAAAAAAAAAAAAAAAAAACATATTTCTGCGGCTATGCTCATTTGAAGTCCGATCTCAGAAAAACTCCTAATAATATAATTTAACTTAACACCTGTTGGAACTTGTATATCATGTTCCTATACTGGCCTGATCCAACTGGCCCACGGGGGTTAAGTTAATCATATCTGAACATGAGAGGAGCATAGCACTACATTACTACATCACTACACACACACGCACACAGAGGGTGAGATTAGTCCGTGGCGTGGGGCCCACAGCTCAATATGTCCTGATGTTGGTCTGAACATACCTCCAAGCTGCCTGTCCTGGATTGGAACTAGTAAATCAATACACATAGTGGTTTTACAAATTGGGTAATTACATGATGGTAGAACAACAGATTTTCAACACTGTAGTGAATTTTTTTTTGTTTTGCGGCAACTTTCATTTATTTTTCAAAACAACTTGTCTGTCTATCTAATGTCAACAAAAAAAGCAGTCATCGATTACCAGCATTAGCATCAAAAAGCAGATCTCATAGAAAAGTGCTAACCCAGTTAGCTGTCTCCCATCCACCCAGTTACCTGTGGCTTAGTGAACTACTGGCATGTTCAACTAGATGATAATAATAATAATAATAAGCCATTTAGCAGATGCTTTTATCCAACGCGACTTACAGTCATGTGTGCATACATTTATACGTATGGGTGGTCCCGGGGATCGAACCCAGTACCCTGGCATTACAAGCGCCATGCTCTACCAATTGAGCTACAGAGGACCATAAACATACAGAGAGGGAATCCAAGGGTCCAGAGATATATACATTAGATCAGCCAGCACTGGGGGAAGACAGAGACAGAGAGCTGCCTATAGCCTGTTTATATAAGGAAACAGGACAGACAAAAACAATGTATGGATGGAGATGGAGTTGGAGTGTGTGTGTGTGGGTGGGGGGGGGGTGACTATACCAGAAGTGATTTGTTTATAAATGTCAACATTTTTTTCAGATACACTCAAATCTTCATTTTTCACATAAACAAAAGCCAACATTCAACTACGCACAAAACTGCTACAACTACTAAAATTGAAAGAAAATGTGTTAGGTATTTAGGCACTTAAAAATACTTAATCATAATTTTTCAGCTGATAACCTTGCTCATTGAAACGTTAATAGAACACAACAAAAAAACAGATTTCAGTCAGAACACCTAGTTCTTCCCGGTAAAGTGAGTCAGTGACTAATAGGTTGGCACTAATCGCTGCTTATGGTCTGTTCATAGTTCATACAATCACTAAAGCACTGCCTGTGCTGGCTGGACTCCTATCTCCCTGTCACAGCCACAGCTGACATCCTGTCTGGCTGGCAAACTAACGCTATCCAGACGTGGCTGCCAGGTTCCCGGGCCTCGTGGTGCCTACAAACGCTTTTCACTGTAGTGGTAACCTGTATGGCACGACCTTTGTACCTTTAGTTATAGGTACATAATTGTATCCTTGCAGTTCGTACCTTAAAAAGAGACAATAGTGTACCGTAGGGGACAAGATGGTACAGGTACAAAAGCATCCCTTTGGAAAAGTTACACATTTGCCTTTTTAGGGTAACACTGTAGGGTGTAAAGCATTATTTGCATATTTCCCAGGGTGCCTTTCAAGTTAAATTTTGAGTTACGAGTACCACCCACGACTGTGTTTACTAGTGACAGACATGGTTGTTGCATTCAATGGCTTTCAGTCCTGTAGCCTTTCTCCAAAGTGAGTGCCTAAGATAATATTTTATCATTGAAATTAAACTCATTATGACAATATATTACATATATAATAGGGCCATACTTTCACAGTCTAGTTTTACCCAGTGGTCTGAAACTCCTGGTTTGCAGGTCATATCGGGCAAATCACAAAATTATATGTAATTCCTACTGGAATCCAGCCAGAGTTAGGATTTCCATTTTTTTTTTAAACTTTTAAATCACACGCAACCTGCATTTAGAAAATCGATAAAGGAAACGACCTAAATTAGAATAACCATGTCAGTAATGGTCCCGTGTGGCTCAGTTTGTAGAGCACAACAGAGTTATGCTGAGACAGCTGTTTCACTTTAAAATGTCTGTCAAACTAAAACCAATGATTGCAAAGTTAAACAAGCCATACAAATCTATATACAAGGACAACTTTTAACAATTTCCAAAACTGTGGAATTGCCCTTTCATATCTGAGCATGGCAGCCCCGCCAACCTCACTTCCATCCTCACCCCCACATCCACCCTGCCACCCCACCTCCACCTCCACCCTGCCACCCCACCTCCACCTCCACCCTGCCACCCCACCTCCACCTCCACCCTGCCACACCACCCTGCCACCCCACCTCCACCCTGCCACCCCCACCCTGCCACCCCCCCCACCTCCACCCTGCCACCCCCACCTCCACCCTGCCACCCCACCTCCACCCTGCCACCCCACCTCCATTCCATTGTTATTGGCCAATTAACCTAGCTGAGTCACTGCTGCAGCTCTGTCCTGCTCTGTTCTCTAGAGATATGTTTTATTTCTGATTGTGTGAATAATCTGATGCTGATGGAAAACGTTAAAGTGTGAAAGCGGCTCTCCAGATGATTAATTCAAAACTGATTGTACATGGGAATTATGTCATAGAATGAACATTGATTGTTGTTTTATCTGGGGTGGCAGGTAGCCTAGTGGTTAAGAGCCTTGGGCCAATAACTGAAAGATTGCTAGTTTGAATACCTGAGCTGACTAGGTGAAAAAGCTGTCGATGTGCCCTTGAGCAAGGCACTTAACCCTAATTGCTCTGGATAAGAGCATCTGCTAAATGACTATGGGTTCGATCCCCGGGACCACCCATACACAAAAATGTATGCACGCATGACTGTAAGTCGCTTTGGATAAAAGCGTCTGCTAAATGGCATATTATTATTATTATTATTATTATTATTATACTGTGTGACTCTCATGTCAGAGGCTGCTGACACAGGGATCCACAGTAGCTTAGCTGTTCTTCTGAGCTTCCTGTTAGAATGAGCAATAGGAACACTCATGTTGTGTTGTGGGGGGTCCCAGTCCCCATCCTAGCCCCAGCCCCCGTCCCAACATTGCCACAGGGGTTCTCTCTCTCTACTGTTATAAAGGCCAGGGTATTAGCAGTCCTTTCAGTGAAGACATGACTGTTCCTCTCTACAGTATTGACCTGAGAGGAGTCTTGACTTTTCCAGGACAGGACAAAGACTTGGGGGCAGACAGCTTGGATTAGTTCTGTATCATCATGCTGCGTTGACTCACTCGATCAGAGTCAGACCCTCTTTTATACAGCAAGGCACTTAACCCTAATTGCTCCTGTAAGTCAATCTGGATAAATGACTGCTAAATGACTAAAATGTAAAATGAAACAAACACTTCAGTCAGAGCTTCATATCGCCAGAAAAGGCAGCATTCACCATAATAATAACAGCAGTAATTCAGCATCTACCTCCTTATCTGCAGAGGAAAAGTGGAAAAAGCACATTTTGTTCTCTCATAGTACCTATATTAGCGCATCAGACAGAATAGAGTTTTCCAGTCCCAACATTAATATTTTTTATTATTTTGAATTGCTCCTGCTGATTTATAAAACCCTGTTGGCCTCACTCCTCCCTATCTGAGATACCTACTGCAGCCCTCATCCTCCACATACAACACACGTTCTGCCAGTCACATTCTGTTAAAGGTCCCCAAAGCACACACATCCCTGGGTCGCTCCTCTTTCCAGTTCGCTGCAGCTAGCAACTGGAACGAGCTGCAAAAAACACTCAAACTGGACAGTTTTATCTCCATCTCTTCATTCAAAGACTCAGTCATGGACACTCTTACTGACAGTTGTGGCTGCTTCACGTGATGTATTGTTGTCTCTACCTTCTTGCCCTTTGTGCTGTTGTCTGTGCCCAATAATGTTTGTACCATGTCTTGTGCTGCTGCCATGTAGTGTTGCTACCATGTTGTTGTCATGTTGGGTTGCTACCATGTTGTTTTCATGTTGAGTTGCTACCATGTTGTTTTCATGTTGGGTTGCTACCTTGCTGTGTTGTCGTGTGTTGCTGCCATGCTATGTTGTTGTCTTAGGTCTCTCTTCATGTAGTGTTGGGTTGTCTCTCTTGTTGTGATGTGTGTTTGGTCATATATATAGCCATATCTCAGACTGCCCATCTTAATCTTTTATTTTTATCGGCCAGGCTGAGATATGGCTTTTTCTTTGCAACTCTGCCTAGAAGGTCAGCATCCCGGAGTCGCCTCTTCACTGTTGATGTTGAGACTGGTGTTTTGCGGGTACTATTTAATGAAGCTGCCAGTTGAGGACCTATGAGGCGCCTGTTTCTCAAACTAGACACTCTAATGTATTTGTCCTCTTGCTCAGTTGTGCACCGGGGCCTCCCACTCCACTTTCTATTCTGGTTAGAGACAGTTTGAGCTGTTCTGTGAAGGGAGTAGTACACAGCGTTGTACAAGATCTTCAGTTTCTTGGTAATTTCTCGCATGGAATAGCCTTCATTTCTCAGAACAAGAATAGACTGATGAGTTTCAGAAGAAAGTTATTTGTTTCTGGCCATTTTGAGCCTGTAATCGAACCCACAATTGCTGATGCTCCAGATAATCAACTAGTCTCAAGAAGGCCAGTTTTATTGCTTCTTTAAATCAGCACAACAGTTTTCAGCTGTGCTAACATAATTGCAAAAGGGTTTTCTAATGATCAATTAGCCTTTTAAAATGATAAACTTGGATTAGCAAACACAACGTGCCATTGGAACACAGGACTGATGGTTGCTGATAATGGGCCTCTGTATGCCTATGTAGCTATTCCATAAAAAATCAGCAATTTCCAGCTACAATAGCCATTTACAACATTAACAATGTCTCCACTGTATTTCTGATCAATTTGATGTTATTTTAATGGACAAAAAAAATGCTTTTCTTTCGAAAACAAGGACATTTCTAAGTGACCCCTTTTGAATGGTAGTATATATACACATATATATACACATATATATATATATATATATATATAAACATCTTAATCCCAGCCCCCGTCCCTGGAGGAGGCCTTTTGCCCACCATGTTCACCACTGTGAAACGCTAAAGGACAAAACAATATAAATGAACATGTGAAACTGGCTTTGTGGTTAAGTTGAGAAGTTGAAATGAGGAGACTGACCAAACATCAGCTGTGAGACTTCTGCTCTGATATCAATTTGCTCAAATGACTGTGTTAGCCTGCTGAGCTAAAGTCTAGAGTAGACGTTAGCCAACAGGTCTCAGGCAATGGTTTTACTCAAGACTCATTTAACTCCCTCAAAACTACTGTTGGGTTACATTTACATAATAGGACGTCAGCAATGTATTTATATACAAAATAATACTCCATACTTCAAAAGCAATAATAGCACTACCAACAATGTGATTCACATGGGAAATAGTTGTGCAATCATCAGTGCAAATGTGGCATTAAATGTCTTCAAATCCTTCAGCCGATACTATTTTGTCAACATTCCATAAGTGATTACATTTAACTTTTGCAACATTGTTTCATTAAATATCCACAACAAGCCAGTCTGCACATCACTCGCTGTCAGTGTTGCCTCCACTTCATTTCACCATACAGGAAAATGTATGCAATTTATAAGAGTTATATCGCATATTAGTCATTATCTACATACCTCCACTTCTTTAGCCGGATGGATGTTGCTGCTGACTGTCTGCACCTCCGGAGAGCAGTTCGCCCTCTTAAAGACGAGGTAATACTGGTAATCCTTGGCCACCACCATGCTGTCACTTTCCCCGGCCACGGAGCTTGTGAACGCGGCAGCGTAGTCACAGACACGGTCTAGTCTTCCAGCAGCTATTGTGCTCGCTAGGGCTGCTCGAAGTCAAGTTCCAGTAATGTAAAATCTAACCGCTCTTCCTGCCAACTCATCCCGGCGCGTTGTGTCCGTCTACTCTACTGCTGTGGAATCCGCGATTGCCAGTAGAGAGAGCCTCTGTGTCAGTAAAAATTATCCTGCCGTGCGCGCTCAGCGTGTATTGTTATCTCATTGAAACCGAGGGGAGGGTCGTCAAACTTTGTGTTTTTTTATTGGGCACAGGGGAAGGAGGGGCACTTTTCCCTGGTTTATTTGCAGGTTTTACTATACATTTTCTTTCATCCTAGTCAGATTTCCTTATCTGCTTGCATGTGCCTCCCCTAAATCAAGGTGTTTTGGTACTTCCCTTATGCACTATGCTTTTCGGAGCACTAACGAAACCACAGGTCAATATAGTGTACCAGTCTGTCTATCCTGCCCTCTATCCACCATTCTTAGTGACAGTAGTGCTTGGTGGATCGTTTATCCAGATCTGCAATAGGCTAACTAGCATCATACCACACATAAAAGCATTCAAAGCTGCACCACTTTTCAATATAAGCAGAGAGGCCAGGTGTGTCATTGTTCATGAAAGAAAATGTCCCCTATTTATCCTGTTTAGGGACAATACAATTATCCTACCTACACTAGCCTACAACACCACAATGCAATGAATAATTGCATTATTGTTTTCAAGTGAGTACAATTCTACTCTAGGCTGTAAACTGCAGTGAAAATGTCATTTGAATAACCGCACAAAAACCCTGTGATTTGAATATTTAATTCCACTTGGATCAGTTGTGGGTTTGCTCTTAATGTTGGGGGGGGTGCATTTTTTCTCTATGACACCTTGAGTTGGACCAGTCCCCCCACCCCAGCTCAGCTCCACACATATAAAGTAAAAATAAATAAAGTTTGACAACCCTCCCCTATTTTGGATAAAATAAAAAAAACACAAAGTTTGACAACCCTCCCATATTTTGCAGTATGGAAAGCCATATTATCCTATTTAACATGAATCAGAAAACGCCTAGGGACATAAACCTTGAGACCTAACTCTGACTGCTCCACCTGGGGTACCTTGCCTTGCATGTTGTGTTTTATGATTTGGTAAAATTATAGAAATAAAACCAGAGAAAACAACAACATTCAGTAGCCCTTTCCTGCTCTGACCTAGTGGCCTCATGGGTGGAATGATATTAATATTATATTAAGAAACATTATTTTTAAAACCCGCAGAAAATCAGGTGTTGCTATGTCAAATGGTTTTGTTATATTTCAATCTTCTGTGATGTATATAAAGTGTAATATTGGGATGCAAACTGAAAATGTTATACATTTCAACTCTATATCTGACATGGTACAGGTGTCTTCTTTTTGTTAAGCCCATAACCATGTGTGTGAGGTGTATACTTTTGTTTCAAAGTAGATTTGTTTAAGACTACCAAGAAACACTCTGTGTGACCCTGATTTTGCCCACTGCAGTAAAAGGTTAATTAAATCCCCAGCAGCTACCTGTGCACAGTGCATACTCCTGTTTCAGAAAGCAGAGGTGGGGTGCCTTGCTTTCCCTTGCATGTTGTGTTTTATGATTTGTTAAAGTAATAGCTCTCCAAAAAAGCGGTTCCCAAATCCAGTTTCAGACCAGCAGGAAATTGATCGCACTTTTAAGAGTCTTTGTTCTGGAGGGGTTGAGAAGTTCCTGGCTTTGTGTTTTTCTATAAGACCAGGGAAGTGTGTAGGCTAGGGGCTAGGCCAGGGGGAGGAAGGTGTGTTGTGTGTGTTGTGTGTGTGTGTGTGTGTGTGTGGACCAGCCCGGCACCTGCCAGTCCTCTCCCCTCACACTCGAGCCAAGCTACTGCCTGGCTGTAAACAAACGCTGGCTTTCACATTGTCACTCAACGAAGAGTCACTCAAACCTAACGGCCCCTGCCCTGCATGTTTAAAAACACTGGAGGCCTTAGTTCCAGTTCCATCCACGGTGCCAACAATCATACAATAGAAAATAGAGTTGGTCTGTCCTGACCTGGCTGGCTGGGAACTGTATTATAGGTTCAACTAACTCACTGACCCCTGGATTATGTCTGGGTCCAACCTGTTTGTTCCAAGATATATTCTAGTTTCCTGTTGTTCAGTATTCAGTGTAATAAATAGGTCAATGGATATTACAGGTGTACGTTGACTGATACAAATACAAACAGGATCTAAAACGGAGCCCAGCTGAAAGGATACTACCATAATCAGAAGTGATTGTGTACGGTATATGGAAGTGTTCGCTTTGGCTTATGAATGTGTTAGTCCATAAGACAAATATAAGCACCCACCAAATTATTATTACTTTCATTACTATTATATAGATACTCTTCAAATAAAGTATTACAGATACAACTAATATACTATTCATGTCATGCCAGTGCATAGTGACCCAGTTGGATGCCTAGTGATCCAGTTCGGTCTGCTGTTGTTCTATGTATTGGAAATCAACATGGGGACTTCTAATTAGTGTGCTACTATGATAATATATATATATATATATATATATATATATATATATATATAAACATTTTAGTCATTTAGCAGACACTCTTATCCAGAGTGACTTACAGGAGCAATTAGGGTTAAGTGTCTTGCTGAAGGGCACGTCGACAGATGTTTCACCTAGTCAGCTTGGGGATTCGAACCAGCAACCTTTCGGTTACTGGCCCAACCTCCTAACTACTACCTCCAGGCCTCTGGCAGCCGTTGGCATCACTGTGAGCATGGTGTTGAAGTACACTACATGAGTAGAATATAATAGAATATAACTTTATTTTCCATCCTAGGATGAACATTTTTCTTGGCATCACTATTACAAGATGAAAAGAAAGAAGTACAGAGTAGAACTACATCTGCTGGTAACGCGCCATGCAGCAGTTTCCTCATATTTATAACTATACACGTCAACTTCTCGTCAATCTATTTTTTGCATTACTTTTTGTGTCATTTCTTGCTTATCCATTTTCTAATCTGATGTGTGTTGTAAAATAAACGTATGGGCGATGGTCCTGCTCTGCTGCACGCTCAGATGACAGGAAATTCTGCATCAACACCTAAAAATGACACCTCGCAATAGACTCACCCCTGGATTACATCCTGTGCTCTGGTAGAGAAAGATGAGATGAGATGAGAGGAGATTGGTTAGAGGACAGAAAGTGATGTGTTTTAAATGGGCTCGGGGGGTCGTGTTTGTGTGTGTGTGTGCGTGTGTGAGTGAGTGTGTGTGTGTCAGGGTTCAGATGTCAGGGCTGCTACACGGGTCAACGACTCTGTGAAGTCAGAATAGAATCCATCCAGCTCCCAGTATCACGTGTGAACATTAAACTTCAATATGGACAATCAGTAAACAAATCAGGTTATGTCAATACAGCAAATCAATAAATTACATAGAACGTATATTTTTTGATTTTAATGTTTGTTGTTGGCATTCATTTATGTGTGATATCTAAGAGACTTTGATATATTTTTGTTCCCACCCTTCTCAGGTCCCCCAGGCCATGATAAACATCTGGCCTCAGCTGATGTGCTTTAGCCCATTCATATACAGGTTGAAAATAGCAGATTTTGTCGTTGATAAGGAGCCTCAATTGGAACTGTACAGTAATATGCTGTACATGATGTCAGAGCTCAGGTTCTCCTCCTCATAGCGCTGTATGGGTTTTGACTGTCAGAGCTCAGGTTCTCCTCCTCATAGCGCTGTATGGGTTTTGACTGTCAGAGCTCAGGTTCTCCTCCTCATAGCGCTGTATGGGTTTTAACTGTCAGAGCTCAGGTTCTCCTCCTCATAGCGCTGTGTGGGTTTTGACTGACAGAGCTCAGGTTCTCCTCCTCATAGCGCTGTGTGGGTTTTGACTGACAGAGCTCAGGTTCTACTCCTCATAGCGCTGTATGGGTTTTGACTGTCAGAGCTCAGGTTCTACTCCTCATAGCGCTGTATGGGTTTTGACTGTCAGAGCTCAGGTTCTCCTCCTCATAGCGCTGTATGGGTTTTGACTGACAGAGCTCAGGTTCTCCTCCTCATAGCGCTGTATGGGTTTTGACTGTCAGAGCTCAGGTTCTCCTCCTCATAGCGCTGTATGGGTTTTGACTGACAGAGCTCAGGTTCTCCTCCTCATAGCGCTGTATGGGTTTTGACTGTCAGAGCTCAGGTTCTCCTCCTCATAGCGCTGTATGGGTTTTGACTGACAGAGCTCAGGTTCTCCTCCTCATAGCGCTGTATGGGTTTTGACTGACAGAGCTCAGGTTCTCCTCCTCATAGCGCTGTATGGGTTTTGACTGTCAGAGCTCAGGTTCTCCTCCTCATAGCGCTGTATGGGTTTTGACTGTCAGAGCTCAGGTTCTCCTCCTCATAGCGCTGTATGGGTTTTGACTGTCAGAGCTCAGGTTCTCCTCCTCATAGCGCTGTATGGGTTTTGACTGTCAGAGCTCAGGTTCTCCTCCTCATAGCGCTGTATGGGTTTTGACTGACAGAGCTCAGGTTCTCCTCCTCATAGCGCTGTGTGGGTTTTGACTGACAGAGCTCAGGTTCTACTCCTCATAGCGCTGTATGGGTTTTGACTGACAGAGCTCAGGTTCTACTCCTCATAGCGCTGTATGGGTTTTGACTGTCAGAGCTCAGGTTCTCCTCCTCATAGCGCTGTATGGGTTTTGACTGACAGAGCTCAGGTTCTCCTCCTCATAGCGCTGTATGGGTTTTGACTGTCAGAGCTCAGGTTCTCCTCCTCATAGCGCTGTATGGGTTTTGACTGACAGAGCTCAGGTTCTCCTCCTCATAGCGCTGTATGGGTTTTGACTGTCAGAGCTCAGGTTCTCCTCCTCATAGCGCTGTATGGGTTTTGACTGTCAGAGCTCAGGTTCTACTCCTCATAGCGCTGTATGGGTTTTGACTGACAGAGCTCAGGTTCTCCTCCTCATAGTGCTGTATGGGTTTTGACTGACAGAGCTCAGGTTCTACTCCTCATAGCGCTGTATGGGTTTTGACTGACAGAGCTCAGGTTCTCCTCCTCATAGCGCTGTATGGGTTTTGACTGTCAGAGCTCAGGTTCTACTCCTCATAGCGCTGTATGGGTTTTGACTGACAGAGCTCAGGTTCTCCTCCTCATAGTGCTGTATTGGTTTTGACTGTCAGAGTTCAGGTTCTCCTCCTCACAGCGCTGTATGGGTTTTGACTGACAGAGCTCAGGTTCTCCTCCTCACAGCGTTGTATGGGTTTTGACTGACAGAGCTCAGGTTCTCCTCCTCACAGCGTTGTATGGGTTTTGACTGTCAGAGTTCAGGTTCTCCTCCTCATAGCGCTGTATGGGTTTTGACTGTCAGAGTTCAGGTTCTCCTCCTCATAGAGCTGTATGGGTTTTGACTGTCAGCCTTTATAAACTTGAGCACAGCGTGACAAGAAGATGCCCCCATCCCTCCCCCTAATTGGGCTACTTTTGCACATTTGTTGTTGTCTGAGTGAGGAAAATGCTGTAAGTCAAGAGGAGTCAATGTGTTCTGAAAGATGAGACGTTGAGGATTATAATAAATACAGCTTTGATGTCATACAAGCTAACCACACACTCGTGAGTCCAAGTGTTTAAATTGTGCACCATTTTGCAATAATAATAAGAGTCTGGCAGCAGCAGTTGTGATGTATGTGTAGCATGAATGTATGTGTGTCTGTGTGGGTGTGCGTGAGTGGGTGTGTGTGCTAAGGTGCGGAGAATCAGAGCAGGTGGTCAGTCCAGTTCCAGTGTTCAACAGTCTGATGGTTTGGAGATAGAAACTGTCTCTGAGCCTGTTGGTATCAGACCTCCTGCTCCGATACCGTCTGCCCGACGGTAAGGGAGTCATTTACAGTTTCACCGTTTATGATCGCTATGTTTGATCCATAGTTACAAAGATGACATGCGTTATACCCTGGGTTGTCCTGAACACAATGAGCCTATGTTTGTCATATTGTGAATACAATTAGCAGTGGAAGACGCACTTGAATGCACTCTTGATTCTATTCTATGGGCAACAAAATTACAATCTGTTTGTCTGAAGTGACTTTTGAAAGCCTAACACTGTAAGATCCTATTTTATAACTTAGCTAGCCATGTTGGCAATAGAATACGTTTTCAAATTATGCCCACATGACCCAGATTGTGATTTATAACGTTTTTGGATTGCGTAAACAACAACAGTAATTGGGTGACAGTGGGGACGCAGGACTGTTTTACAAACAATAAACTAGAAGTGTCCTTGCTTCAGTCCCTCAACGGCAAAGCTAGGAGAGCTAAAAAAAAGCACCTTTTAGTTGAAGGCTCTTTCCTTGAGTCATAAAAGTGCATTGAAATGACTTAGGAACTGTGCACAGTTTGGAGAGGTGTGTGGCCACTTGGAGACAGCAGTTAGACCTCTCACTCAAACCCTTGGAATCGTTTTTCTTATCTTGCACCTACTCCAACTTTTCAATGAATATTCTTATTATGTTACTGAATGTCTCCGGAGTATTTTCAGACTTCGTTATTGACAAAAAAGTACAGCAAATGCAAAAACTCACATAAAATCAACAGTGTAATGTTTGGATTCAGTCTTGTGTCAGGTGAACTGTTGTGTCCTCACCTTTGGTCTGATCATTTCCCCACAATCTCCAAAGTGTTTTCTTTCAATTGTTACCATGGTCATACAGTATGCTTTTTATAGTTCTTCTGTTAAAAACATTTCAATTTGGCCCTATCCATATAGTTCAGTCAGTCAGGCAGTCAGTATTTCAGGCAGTCAGGCAGTCAGGCAATCAGTCTGTCTGTCAGTCTGTCAGGCAGTCAGTCAGGCAGTGACTCAGTCAGTCAGTCTGTCCTGTCAGTCAGTGAGTAAGTCAGTCAGTCATTCAGTCCTTTTCTGTCCTGTCAGTCAGTCAGTCAGTTAGTGAGTCAGTCAGTCAGTCAGTCAGTCAGACAGTGAGTCAGTCAGCGAGTCAGTCAGCGAGTCAGTCAGTCAGTGAGTGAGTGAGTCAGTCAGTCAGACAGTGAGTCAGTCAGCAAGTGAGTCAGTCAGCGAGTCAGTCAGTCAGTCCTTTTCTGTCCTGTCAATCAGCCAGTCAGCCAGTCAGTGAGTCAGTCAGACAGACAGTGAGTCAGCCAGTCAGTCAGTCAGTCAGACAGTCAGTGAGTCAGTCAGACAGTCAGTCAGCCAGTCAGTGAGTCAGTCAGACAAACAGTGAGTCAGCCAGTCAGTCAGTCAGTCAGTCAGTCAGTCAGTCAGACAGTGAGTCAGTCAGACAGTGAGTCAGTCAGTCAGCGAGTCAGCCAGCCAGTCAGTCAGTCAGTCCTTTTCTGTTCTGTCAGTCAGCCAGTCAGCCAGTCACCCAGCCAGTCAGTCAGTCAGTTATTTTCTTTCCTGTCAGCCAGTCAGTCAGCCAGCCAGTCAGACAGTCAGTCAGTCAGTGAGTCAGTCAGACAGTGAGTCAGTTAGTTATCATTGAGAAAGGAACATCTCTTCTGATCTGATGGTATTACTGAAGATTGCCTATTAATACGTGGCCTTCATGATAACCTTCCACCCACCAGAGAGATACAATTGATTATCAAATCCTATCCTCTGGCAGTTCCATAGATCAATGTCAGTCAGAGCAGCTTGTGTTAGCTCTTCACACAACATCCCTTGTCTGTACAAAAACATGCCCTCTGGCCCTGAGGTATTCATCTGGAAGTGACTTTCAAACAACATTGAATGTGGGAACATAAGCTTGCTTCTTCACTTTTTTTTATTTTATTTTCTAAATAGAAAGTATTGGAAACCAGATATATGTCATTTCTAACCTGTCCAACCCAATATTCTATTTTTATTAGTGATAGGGGAAACATCACTACATTAACATATCGCAATATTATTTTGGATCCTTTGACTCCAAGCATTTGTTTTTATTGTTATGCTAGCTAGCATTAGCTAGCGCTAGTTGGCTGTACCTGCACCAAAACTCTGGTATTTTTCTTCCTATAGCTTGTTCTCCATCTTCTTTTTAAATAGTGAGCCAACATGTTATCAACACTTTTATTGCCATGATTGATCAAAACTAATTTTCTCATGCTCTTTCTTGTCTCTGCAGAAGACATATAGTATATTTGGAATATCAAATCGCAATAAAATCAAAGTATCGAATCGCAATACATATGGAATCGTAAGAATCGCAACACATTTCGTATCGGCACCTAAGTATCGTAATAATATCATATCGTGAGGTACTTGGCAATTCCCAGCCCTATTTTCTATCCTTATTCCTGAACACTGAGGGAGCTCAGCTCAGTGAAGCCTGTCTGACACAGCTGAGTAATGGTGTTAGCCTGATGAAGAGTTTGTCTGGCAGGCTGAGTAATGGTGTTAGCCTGATGAAGAGTTTGTCTGGCAGGCTGAGTAATGGTGTAAGCCTGATGAAGAGTTTGTCTGGCAGGCTGAGTAATGGTGTTAGCCTGATGAAGAGTTTGTCTGGCAGACTGAGTAATGGTGTTAGCCTGATGAAGAGTTTGTCTGGCAGGCTGAGTAATGGTGTTAGCCTGATGAAGAGTTTGTCTGACACAGCTGAGTAATGGTGTTAGCCTGATGAAGAGTTTGTCTGACACAGCTGAGTAATGGTGTTAGCCTGATGAAGAGTTTGTCTGGCAGGCTGAGTAATGGTGTTAGCCTGATGAAGAGTTTGTCTGACACAGCTGAGTAATGGTGTTAGCCTGATGAAGAGTTTGTCTGGCAGGCTGAGTAATGGTGTTAGCCTGATGAAGAGTTTGTCTGGCAGGCTGAGTAATGGTGTAAGCCTGATGAAGAGTTTGTCTGGCAGGCTGAGTAATGGTGTTAGCCTGATGAAGAGTTTGTCTGGCAGACTGAGTAATGGTGTTAGCCTGATGAAGAGTTTGTCTGGCAGGCTGAGTAATGGTGTTAGCCTGATGAAGAGTTTGTCTGACACAGCTGAGTAATGGTGTAAGCCTGATGAAGAGTTTGTTTGACACAGCTGAGTAACGGTGTTAGCCTGATGAAGAGTTTGTCTGGCAGGCTGAGTAATGGTGTAAGCCTGATGAAGAGTTTGTCTGGCAGGCTGAGTAATGGTGTTAGCCTGATGAAGAGTTTGTTTGACACAGCTGAGTAACGGTGTTAGCCTGATGAAGAGTTTGTCTGGCAGGCTGAGTAATGGTGTTAGCCTGATGAAGAGTTTGTCTGGCAGGCCGAGTAATGGTGTTAGCCTGATGAAGAGTTTGTCTGGCAGGCTGAGTAATGGTGTTAGCCTGATGAAGAGTTTGTCTGACACAGCTGAGTAATGGTGTTAGCCTGATGAAGAGTTTGTCTGGCAGGCTGAGTAATGGTGTAAGCCTGATGAAGAGTTTGTCTGGCAGGCTGAGTAATGGTGTTAGCCTGATGAAGAGTTTGTCTGACACAGCTGAGTAATGGTGTAAGCCTGATGAAGAGTTTGTCTGGCAGGCTGAGTAATGGTGTTAGCCTGATGAAGAGTTTGTCTGACACAGCTGAGTAATGGTGTTAGCCTGATGAAGAGTTTGTCTGGCAGGCTGAGTAATGGTGTAAGCCTGATGAAGAGTTTGTCTGGCAGGCTGAGTAATGGTGTTAGCCTGATGAAGAGTTTGTCTGACACAGCTGAGTAATGGTGTAAGCCTGATGAAGAGTTTGTCTAATACAGCTGAGTAATGGTGTTAGCCTGATGAAGAGTTAGTCTGGCAGGCTGAGTAATGCTGTTGCATGATGAAGAGCAGAGTGAAGCAGTCGACTGAACATCCTCCATATTAAACATTGGGCTGATGCTCTGATGAGTGGAGATGAGAGACTGAGTTAATTAACTAGGGACTCACAGTTCCGTGGTGTTGAGATTGAAGTGTGTGTGTGTGTGTGTGTGTGTGTGTGTGTGTGTGTGTGTGCTTGTGTGTGTGTATTTTAGATGGCATTTTGTGGGTGTTATTGGGGTTGACAGGAAGACTAATTTAATCATATAAAGCAGTGGTCACCAACCAATTGATCTCCAAGGCATTCGTAGTCGATCACCAAACATTTCTGTAAAAAACAACAAAGATAAAGCCTTGTGCTCCTTTTATTAAAATTTTTTTGCGATGTTGGCGGTAGGTGCACTTGATTCAGCAGCCCTAGCGCGGGGAAGGCAAAGTGTTGTGTGAAGGTACAACTCTGTATACCCGGCAGGCCGAGAGAGCAAATCAAGTGCACCTATAGGCCTACTGCTGGCCAATCAGATAGCGCAGATCACTGTGTCTGCACAGTTTCCTCACGCCATAGACTGTAAAAAGAAGCCTAGAGCGCACAGCAAAGTTGATATTGAGGTTTCAAAACTTTTAAAACCATGACTAGAGAGAGACTGCTGTTTTTATAAGTTCATGTTTAAGTTGTTATTCAGCACTGTCAACACTTTGATCAACACTTTTATAAGCCATAAAATGCATGTTCTCCCTACTTCCACTCACACTAGAACCAGCACTGCAGCTGCAATGAATGAGTATAGCAAAGTGTTTCGATAAGCTTGTGTTGTTATTAATTAGTGGCTTGTGGCTTTTTTTAAAATCGAATAATATTTCACTTTCTCTGGTCACAGGAGTAAAAACATGAATTGGTGCACGAGGCAGAAATAATGCAGTGCAACTTGAGTTTCTACCAGCAGCTGGAAGGAAGACTGTGTCCCCTTTTCTCAGCGGAGGGAGGGAGAGAGGAGGGATGGTGAGTCGGGTGAGAGGCAGCCTCACCGCTGCTCCCTCCCTCCCCTCAGACTGACCATCAGATGCAGGCCATCAGTCCAGTAAAATAAAAAAAAGCAAATTATTAGGCTCACTCAGTTGTGCCTCACAAGAAATACAACAAATGATCTATTACCAGTGTGATCAAACCTACAAATTTAAAATATAATTTCAAAACGGTCTAAGAAGAACAACATACAGTGCATTGCAAAAGTATTCATCCCCCTTGGCGTTTTTCCTATTTTGTTGTATTACAACCTGTAATTTAAATGGATTTTTATTTGGATTTCATGTAATGTACATACACAAAATAGTCCAAATTGGTGAAGTGAAATGAAAAAAATAACTTGTTTCAAAAAATTATAAAAAATAAATTACGGAAAAGTGGTGCGTGCATTTCTATTCACCCCCTTTGCTATGAAGCCCCTAAATAACATCTAGTGCAACCAATTACCTTCAGAAGTCACATAATTAGTTAAATAAAGTCCACCTGTGTGCAATCTAAGTGTCACATGATCTGTCACATGATCTCTGTATATATACACCCGTTCTGAAAGGCCCCAGAGTCTGCAACACCACTAAGCAAGGGGCACTACCAAGCAAGCGGCACCATGAAGACCAAGGAGCTCTCCAAACAGGTCAGGGACAAAGTTGTGGAGAAGTACAGATCAGGGTTGGGTTATAAAAAAATATCAGAAACTTTGAACAACCCCTACGGAGCACCATTAAATAAAATAAAAAATGTATTGAAAGAATATGGCACCACAACAAACCTGCCAATTAGAGGGCCGCCCACCAAAGCTCAGGCAAGGAGGGCATTATTCAGACAGGCAACAAAGAGACCAAAGATAACCCTGAAGGAGCTGCAAAGCTCCACAGCGGAGATTGGAGTATCTGTCCATAGGACCACTTTAAGCAATACACTCCACAGAGCTGGGCTTTACGGAAGAGTGGCCAGAAAAAAAGCCATTGCTTAAAGAAACAAATAAGCAAACACGTTTGGTGTTCGCCAAAAGCCATGTGGGAGACTCCCCAAACATATGGAAGAAGGTACTCTGGTCAGATGAGACTAAAATTGAGCTTTTTGGCCATCAAGGAAAACGCTATGTCTGGCGCAAACACAACACCTCTCATCACCCCGAGAACACCATCCCCACAGTGAAGCATGGTGGTGGCAGCATCATGCTGTGGGGATGTTTTTCCATCGGCAGGGACTTGGAAACTGGTCAGAATTGAAGGAATGATGGATGGCACTAAATACAGGGAAATCATTGAAGGAAACCTGTTTCAGTCTTCCAGAGATTTGAGACTGGGACGGAGGTTCACCTTCCAGCAGGACAATGACCCTAAGCATACTGCTAAAGCAACACTCAAGTGATTTAAGGGGAAACATTTAAATGTCTTGGAATGGCCTCGTCAAAGCCCAGACCTCAATCCAATTGAGAATCTGTGGTATGACTTAAGGATTGCTGTACACCAGTGGAACCCATCCAACTTGAAGGAGCTGGAGCAATTTTGCCTTGAAGAATGGGCAACAATCCCAGTGGCTAGATGTGCCAACCTTATAGAGACATACCCCAAGAGATTTGCAGCTGTAATTGCTGCAAAGGGTGGCTCTACAAAGTATTGACTTTGGGGGGGTGAAGTTATGCATGCTCAAGTTTTCTGTGTTTTTGTCTTATTTCTTGTTTGTTTCACACCCAAAAATATTTTGCATCTTCAAAGTGGTAGGCATGTTGTGTAAATCAAATTCTACAAACCCCCAAAAAATCCATTTTGATTCCAGGTTGTAAGGCAACAAAATAGGAAAAATGCCAAGGGGGGGAATACTTTCGCAAGCAACTGTAGGCAGGGCAATTCAAGCATAGCCAATATGCAGGGATAAAGTATTGGGCATATAGCCTACTGCAAAAACCTCATTGCTACAGAACAGTTTTTAGTAGGTTAATGTTGCATTAGCTTATGTTTTTTAAGTCATGTTTAAATAAATAAAAATCAGAGATCTCAGCTTACCTTTGGACCGGAAGTGATCTTGACTCAGAAAAGGTTGGTGACCACTGATATAAAGGATGCTTCATTCTCCATTAATTTAATTAGAGGCAACGTGTAGCCGTATGTGTGTGTGCGTGCATGTGTGTGTGTGTGTGCGTACGTGCATGTGTTTGTGTTTGTGTGTAGGCAGGCTTGGTGTTATACAAACAAGAATCACACCAGGAGAGCAGCTATCTGTCAGACTATCAAATTACAGTCTGTTTCATCCAGTGTGTTTATTTACCGTAGTGCAAATGACAGGACTTCTCTCTGTTCTGTCTGTCCTTGTCTAACAGCCCGCTATTTTACTATTCATGTGGCATATGACTTCAATTCAATACAATCCCACTAAATTACTCCTGTACAATACCCACCCTGCTGACACCCTCTCATCACGGTT
This sequence comes from Coregonus clupeaformis, assembly GCF_020615455.1. Classification (NCBI taxonomy): domain Eukaryota; kingdom Metazoa; phylum Chordata; class Actinopteri; order Salmoniformes; family Salmonidae; genus Coregonus; species Coregonus clupeaformis. The sequence goes on along the minus strand of NC_059201.1, from coordinate 13,089,888 downwards.
GTCATCATTATGCTTGGGTGAATGCTGTTGCTCTGTAACAGCGTCATTTTCACATTAAGTCAACAGCCCTTCAGCATTGTAGCCAATCTACATATTTGCTTTTCTATAGCCCATCTAGGGCATGATATTTATTAAGTAGATCAATGTTATAAAGGAGGGCTCTCAGTCAGGACCCTCCTTTTTTATCACAACAGGGTCATATTTATTAGGCACCAAACGGAAGAAAACGGACTCACAGGGCGAGACTACCTTTACCAATAAGTAACGCTTGTTTTATTTTCTGTTGCAAAACGTTTCGCTACGATCTGCACAAATGAATTCGACCCAGGCCTTTAGTTTAGACCAGTGAGTTTCTCAGCCTCTGGGACAATTATCCTGTTTTGTAGTCAAAGAGAGACCCAACCTCAACACAAACAAAGTTGTGTTTTCCCTATTACTAATTACTATTACTAATCATAGTCACTCATTGTTCAACCAGCTTTTACTGGAACCGTATGTTTAGCTTTACAATGTCCTTATGTAATTTTTTTATTTTTTCACATTTTACGTAATGTATTGTCAGTTTCAAAAAAGGTAGCTTGTAATATGTAAAACACATGGCTGTGATTATCTGTCTAGAGCTGAACAGTATGTGAAATGTGAAACACAGCTGGTTTGAGAGCTTCTGGTGTCTGGACAGGGACTTATCCACACACACCGCCTTCCTGTCCTCAGCTCACACACAGTTTGGAATTCCTTCACACATAACATTCAATAATGACTGCAAGTCACATTAACTGGTTATAATTTTGTAACCAAATGACGACCATCTCATCAATGGAAACATTTCCAGGCTCTTTAGTATCACAGTACTTACGCAGATATAATTTAAGATTCAGTGCTGGCAGTGTACATATAATCATAAGAAAACCCCAAAATGAACACATTACCTGGAATGACATCCACTCTCTCACAGGTGGCCAAAAATAACTAACTCAAAGCTATGCCCCCAATAGGCCACGCCTCCAAATCTTCTGATAGGCTGCCGCCGCTATATTTCACCCAGAGCTATCCAATTTGAATGCGCATGGGTTGTTGAAAGCAATTTAGAAGCTTTCATTTAATTCAAAAAAATCACATTGAGCTATCAAATTCGTTATTTGATTTCAGACAAATTGAATAGAATAGGTTGAACAAGCCAGCGTGATTTCTTTATCGTACCAATCAGAAAAATCACTTCAGATGAACAACAGCGCCGTCCCACTTTTTACAGTGCAGACACACACACACACGCACACGCACACGCACACGCACACACACAAACACCTTTACTGTCCAGGACATCAGTAGAGTAGACACAGTTGCTGTGTCCGAATACCCATACTTGTGTCCTAAATAGTAGGCCTTTTGAGTATGACAAAAACAAAAAGAGAATATTATGCGATCGAGGATACTTTAAATGCCCTGATGTCATACTAATTTCTTGCTTTGACAACAGCTGATCAATTAGATGTGCGGAGGAGCTACCGAAATCAACGAATAGCGGGAAACAATGCAATCACGCATGGCGCATTCTCAGTATGCCAAAATAGAATGTTTAATAGTATGCGACGTTTAGAAAATCGAGTATGGTTTAAATGCCAGGATGATACTCATTACCGCTCTTCATCTAGTAGAATTCGATGCACACTTTTCTACACTGCATTGGAAGAGGTGGGCTGCAAGTGATAGGCCCTAGTTCTCTTCAAATAGCCACAACAAAACTAGTTTACTTAATTGTGAAGATGACCGAAGCTTCTGCGGTGGTGTTCAAATGTAGGCTAAGTAGTTTTTGTTCTCCTTAAAATGATCACGAGTATTGCATTGTAGGTTACATCTTTGAAAACATAAGTATTTTCTATTTAATTTTTTACCCAAAGTGGATTTCTGATTTCTTGTTCTCTTGGCTTTCAACGGAGCTTTTAAACTAAATACTAAACCATCTTTGGATTTCTAAATGTGTCAGCACCAGGGACTGGGGATGTGGCTGCGTTATTGATGTCATGTTAATCAGGCCTTTTCATTTGAATGGAATGATTTTATTTTGTAGGCTACCGATTTCATTATTTAATGTATGGATCAAGCCTCAGCAGTCATTCTGATCCCGTTCCCAATGATCAGCGCTTTACTATATTATGTTGCTGTCCAGCGGTCCTGAATTTATGATGCTCCCGACTGTCCATGTTTTTTGGTGCATTAGCCTTTTGATTTGAACATTTGAAAAGTTTTTGTGTGTGTAGGAGGCTATTTGATTTAATTTATATATGTTACAGCACTTTGGGCTCACTAATAAATATGTTGAAATGGAACCAAATGATCTGTTTCTGTCTTCAGTCCTTTTTAAATATGCTAGATGGGCTACATGGTCTACTACGATATAGGTTGAACGTGATAGTCTGCCTATAACCAGCCTGAGTAGACCTATAACTACTTTCCTATTCTATTCAGAGTTTAGAGAAATTCATCAAATTGTAAATGAGCTGCTATCAGGCTGGTGAATTTGGAAAAATCGACCCACACTCGGCCCCGCCACCTACTCAGCCAATCAGGAGCCACTACTCAGTTTTTATAATATGTTATGCAACACAGAACAGGAGGACACATGATCAGTGTTTAACTTTTTGCTATTATAGGCCGGGCCGGATTAAGAAATCATATGTCCCGGGGCTTTGTCTTTCTGCAGTTGCAGTGAAAAAATATAAAATATATACTACATTTAAAATCTGATATGGCATCTGTAGTGACTCTAAGCAAAGGAATGGATGAATAAGCTCTTCAGAAGATATCTACTGTAGGTTAAGGTCAGAGTTGCTTGCTGATATGTTAACAAACTTCCAAACGAGCTTCAATGCCATACAACACTCCTTCCGTAGCCTCCAACTGCTCTTAAACGCTAGTAAAACTAAATGCATGCTCTTCAATCGAACGCTGCTTGCACCCGCCTGCCCGACTAGAATCACTACTCTCGGCGGGTCAGACTTAGAATATGTGGACAACTACAAATATCTAGGTGTCTGGTTAGACCGTAAACTCTCCTTCCAGACTCACACTAAGCATCTCCAATCCAAAGTTAAATCTAGAATCGGCTTCCTATTTCGCAACAAAGCCTCCTTCACTCATGCTGCCAAACATGCCCTCGTAAAACTGACTATCCTACCGATCCTTGACTTCGCCGATGTCATTTACAAAATAGCCTCCAACATTCTACTCAGCAAATTGGATGTAGTCTATCACAGTGCCATCCATTTTGTCACCAAAGCCCCATATACTACCCATCATTGTGACCTGTACGCTCTCGTTGGCTGGCCCTCACTACATATTCGTCGCCAAACCCACTGGCTCCAGGTCATCTATAAATCTCTGATTGGCAAATCCCTGCCTTATTTTAGCTCATTGGTCACCATAGCAACACCCACCCGTAGTCTGCGCTCCAGCAGGTATATCTCACTGGTCATCCCCAAAGCCAACACCTCATTTGGCGCCATTCCTTCCAGTTCTCTGCTGCTAATGACTGGAACGAACTGCAAAAATCTCTGAAGCTGGAGACTCTTATCTCCCTCACTAACTTTAAGCATCAGTTGTCAGAGCAGCTTACCGATCACTGCACCTGTACACAGCCCATCTGTAATTAGCCCACCCAACTACCTCATCCCCATATTGTTATATATTTTGCTCATTTGCACCCCAGTATCTCTATTTGCACATCATCTTCTGCACATCTATCATTCCAGTGTTAATACTAAATTGTAATTATTTTGCACTATGGGCTATTTATTGCCTTACCTCCATAACTTATTACATTTGCACACACTGTATATAGATTTTCTATTTTGTTATTGACTGTATGTTTTGTTTATCCCATGTGTAACTCTGTGTTGTTGTTGTTTTTTATCGCACTGCTTTGCTTTATCTTAGCCAGGTCGCAGTTGTAAATGAGAACTTGTTCTCAACTGGCCTACCTGGTTAACAAAAGGTGAAATAAAAAAAATATGGCTCAGCAGCTCAGCTCAGTAAAGTGACGTTCAAAGATTCCGTATGAAAGCCAGCTCTCCCTTTGCTGTGGTGAGGTATCAAACAACCTGTCAGAATTGGGGTCAGGAGCTGGTGGCATTATCAGGCAGTGGGGTATTAGGCAGTAGGGTAATAAGCAGTAGGGTACAGGCAGTAGGGTACAGGCAGTAGGGTAGGGCAGTAGGGTAGGGCAGTAGGGTAGGGCAGTAGGGTACAGGCAGTAGGGTAGGGCAGTAGGGTAGGGCAGTAGGGTACAGGCAGTAGGGTTCAGGCAGTAGGGTAGGGCAGTAGGGTAGGGCAGTAGGGTACAGGCAGTAGGGTAGGGCAGTAGGGTAGGGCAGTAGGGTACAGGCAGTAGGGTACAGGCAGTAGGGTAGGGCAGTAGGGTAGGGCAGTAGGGTACAGGCAGTAGGGTACAGGCAGTAGGGTAGGGCAGTAGGGTAGGGCAGTAGGGTACAGGCAGTAGGGTAGGGCAGTAGGGTAGGGCAGTAGGGTACAGGCAGTAGGGTACAGGCAGTAGGGTAGGGCAGTAGGGTAGGGCAGTAGGGTACAGGCAGTAGGGTAGGGCAGTAGGGTAGGGCAGTAGGGTAGGGCAGTAGGGTTCAGGCAGTAGGGTAGGGCAGTAGGGTAGGGCAGTAGGGTACAGGCAGTAGGGTACTAGGCAGTAGGATACAAGCAGTAGGGTACAGGCAGTAGGGTACAGGCAGTAGGGTACAAGCAGTAGGGTACAGGCAGTAGGGTACAGGCAGTAGGGTACTAGGCAGTAGGGTACAGGCAGTAGGGTACAAGCAGTAGGGTACAGGCAGTAGGGTACAGGCAGTAGGGTACAAGCAGTAGGGTACAGGCAGTAGGGTACAAGCAGTAGGGTACAGGCAGTAGGGTACAGGCAGTAGGGTACTAGGCAGTAGGATACAAGCAGTAGGGTACAGGCAGTAGGGTACAGGCAGTAGGGTACTAGGCAGTAGGGTACAGGCAGTAGGGTACAAGCAGTAGGGTACAGGCAGTAGGGTACAGGCAGTAGGGTAATAGGCAGTAGGGTACAGGCAGTAGGGTACAAGCAGTAGGGTACAGGCAGTAGGGTACAGGCAGTAGGGTACAGGCAGTAGGGTACAGGCAGTAGGGTACAGGTAAGAGAGACTGACAGTATGTACAGAACACATTACACAGCCTCTGAAGCACAGGCGGCTGGTGGCACCTTAATCGGGGTGGACGGGCTCATAGTACTGGCTGGAACGGAATAAATGGAATGGTATCGAGCACATGAAACACACGGTTTCCATGTGTTTGAAACCAATCCATTCACTCCATTTCAACCATTATAATGAGCTGTCCTCCCCTCAGCAGCCTCCTGTGCTCTGAAGCCTCTCCTTTTCAGAGAGAGAGAAACAGAGAGAGAGAGAGAGAGTGAGAGACAGAGAGAGAGAGAGAGACAGCGAAAGAGAGACAGAGAGACAGAGACAGAGACAGAGATAGAGAGAGAAAGAGACAGAGACAGAGACAGAGACAGAGACAGAGACAGAGACAGAGACAGAGACAGACAGACAGAGAGAGAGACAGAGAGAGAGAGAGCGAGAGAGAGAAACACCAAATTGAGACTCTGCATGCAGAATTCTGCAAAAATATCAGAAAAACACCAAATAATGCATGCAGAGCAGAATTAGGCCGATACCCGCTAATGATCAAAATCCAGAAAAGAGCCGTTAAATTCTATAACCATTTAAAAGGAAGCGATTCCCAAATCTTCCATAACAAAGCCATCACCTACAGAGCGATTAACTTGGAGAAGAGTCCCCTAAGTAAGCTGGTCCTGGGGCTCTGTTCACAAACACAAACAGACCCCACAGAGCCCAAGGACAACAACAACAACACAATTAGACCCAACCAAATCATGAGAAAACAAAAAGAGAATTACTTGACACATTGGAAAGAATCATCAAAAAAACAGAGCAAACTAGAATGCTATTTGGCCCTAAACAGAGAGTACACAGTGGCAGAATACCTGACCACTGTGACTGACCCAAACTTAAGGAAAGCTTTGACTATGTACAGACTCAGTGCGCATAGCCTTGCTATTGAGAAAGGCTGCCGTAGGCAGACCTGGCTCTCAAGAGAAGACAGGCTATGTGCACACTGTCCACAAAATGAGGTGGAAACTGATCTGCACTTCCTAACCTCCTGCCAAATGCCATATTAGAGACACATATTTCCCTCAGATTACAGAGATCCACAAAGAATTCGAAAACAAACCCAATTTTGATCAACTCCCTTATCTACTGGGTGAAAAACCACACTGTGTCATCACAGCAGCAATATTTGTGACCGGTTGCCACAAGAAAAGGGCAACCAGTGAAGAACAAACACCATTGTAAATACAACCCATATTTATGTTTATTTATTTTCCCATTTGTACTTTAACTCTGCACATTGTCTTTATTCTTTTGGAACTTCTGAGTGTAATGTTTCCTGTTAATATTTATTGTTTATTTCACTTTTGTTTACTATCTACTTCACTTGCTTTGGCAATGTTAACATACATTTCCCATGCCAATAAAGCCCTTAAATTGAAATTGAGAGAGAGTTTCAGTTACTTTATTTCTTTCATCTCCGTCGTTGAGAAAAACACGTATTTTTTCCAACAGCTAGCTAGAGCTAAACATTACAACTGTCAAGAAATCCACTATCAGAACCATAGCTGATCAAAAATGGGGAGCGGAGATATCTCTCTCTGTGTCAAATTATTTTAGAAGTTAGAACTCAAACCATGTTTGACAACCTGTTGCACCAGGGTAGATAACACAGACTTCTGAAAGCTCAAAGATCTGAAAATGATACTATGAGCACACACACAGTCTATCAGCTTATAGTTTGTCTAGATGACAGACAAAGAAAGAAAGAAAGAACGAAAGAACGAAAGAACGAACGAAAGAGGCAGCTAACCAGCTACCACAAACACAGAGCTGCCACTGAGGAATCTGAGTAGTATATTAACAGGAAGTGATTTCAGACAGAACTGGACTGTTGACCAAAAGACCACACTGCCCATCATGCTGATCCACTTGTCAGACGGGTCTGAGGGAACGTGTAATTAGTCACTTTCATATACAAACAAAAATCCCCAAAATGTACCATAACAGGTTTTTATACCAGCTTCTTTGTATATTTGAAAGGGGTAGGGGTATAAATCATGGTCTTTTAAACAAGGGGCGGTTTGAAAGGGGGTCATATAAGCATTGCCGTATATTTTTTGACAGGTAACATACATTTACATTTACGTCATTTAGCAGACGCTCTTATCCAGAGCGACTTACAAATAGGACCACATCTTCCATCTGAAATAAGTGTGTCTGTGAGTGTGTGTGTATGAGTATTTTATGATGACTGGGCGCAGCCTCCCGCTGTAACAATCCTCAGTCAGTCAGAGTGTTTTCTCTGTGGAGAACTAGACGTCTGATCCCTGGGGCACGATGAGCAACACACACACAGTTCTCGCACACTATGCAGGCCCAGGAATGCTGCTTGCCTGGCACTCTGCTTTTAGAACCTTACATTTCCCTGCAACTCCCCAGAGACCAGATAGGTAGAAGCACACAGCTGGCCTCCCCTGAAGCAGCTTGTTAGCCAGCTAACCCAGGGTTGACATAAAGGCACAGCTGGCCTCCCCTGAAGCAGCTAGTTAGCCAGCTAACCCAGGGTTGACATAAAGGCACAGCTGGCCTCCCCTGAAGCAGCTAGTTAGCCAGCTAACCCAGGGTTGACATAAAGGCACAGCTGGCCTCCCCTGAAGCAGCTAGTTAGCCAGCTAACCCAGGGTTGACCTAAAGGCACAGCTGGCCTCCCCTGAAGCAGCTAGTTAGCCAGCTAACCCAGGGTTGACCTAAAGGCACAGCTGGCCTCCCCTGAAGCAGCTAGTTAGCCAGCTAACCCAGGGTTGACCTAAAGGCACAGCTGGCCTCCCCTGAAGCAGCTAGTTAGCCAGCTAACCCAGGGTTGACCTAAAGGCACAGCTGGCCTCCCCTGAAGCAGCTAGTTAGCCAGCTAACCCAGGGTTGACCTAAAGGCACAGCTGGCCTCCCCTGAAGCAGCTAGTTAGCCAGCTAACCCAGGGTTGACCTAAAGGCACAGCTGGCCTCCCCTGAAGCAGCTAGTTAGCCAGCTAACCCAGGGTTGACCTAAAGGCACAGCTGGCTGTCAGATCATACCAGGTTGTGTTAAAAAAAATTATGGGAACAGTTCAGGTGTTCACTCCCCGTTTTTCTCAGTTTTCTTCCATGTTGAAACTACTGCAAACGACCCTGTACATGTCCTGAGTACCTACAGACTCCCTCCCCTTCCTCCCCTCTCTCTCTTCCCCCTCTCTATGTGTCCCCCTATCCCAATCTCTTGCTTTATCTCTCTCCCTCTCGGTCTCTCTCCCTCACTGAAGAGTTTCCTTAACAGGACCCCCCATACAGACAGTAAACAGGAAAGAGGCCCCAAATATTGCTACTGATAGCTAGCTAGAGCCCTTAGGACTCTAGGACTCCTCTAGGACTACTGGTAACTGTGTCCTCTAGGACTACTGGTAACTGTGTCCTCTAGGACTACTGGTAACTGTCCTCTAGGACTACTGGTAACTGTCCTCTAGGACTACTGGTAACTGTCCTCTAGGACTACTGGTAACTGTCCTCTAGGACTACTGGTAACTGTGTCCTCTAGGACTACTGGTAACTGTCCTCTAGGACTACTGGTAACTGTGTCCTCTAGGACTACTGGTAACTGTCCTCTAGGTCTACTGGTAACTGTGTCCTCTAGGACTACTGGTAACTGTGTCCTCTAGGACTACTGGTAACTGTGTCCTCTAGGACTACTGGTAACTGTCCTCTAGGACTACTGGTAACTGTGTCCTCTAGGACTACTGGTAACTGTGTCCTCTAGGACTACTGGTAACTGTGTCCTCTATGACTACTGGTAACTGTCCTCTAGGACTACTGGTAACTGTGTCCTCTAGGACTACTGGTAACTGTCCTCTATGACTACTGGTAACTGTCCTCTAGGACTACTGGTAACTGTGTCCTCTAGGACTACTGGTAACTGTCCTCTAGGACTGCTGCTAGTTATGTGAATCTATCAACCAATTCTCTACATAGAACAACTATCCAATGACCACGTAATAATCCCACTGTCCATGTGTTGTGTTTTTTTATTGGGTGCATATTGTGAATAATATCCATGCCAGACATGAACTACATCTAATTGGCTAATTATGTGGTTCACTGTAGCTTAGTGTTATTTTTTAATTTTTTTAGCAGACGCTCTTGTCCAGAGCGACTTACAGTTTGTGAGTGCATATACATTTTTTTTTTCATGTTTTTTTTTTTTTCATACTGGCCCCCCGTGGGAATCGAACCCACAACCCTGGCGTTGCAAGCACCATGCTCTACCAACTGAGCTAAACGGGGCCCTGTTATGTACCTAAGTTGTACCTACAGTATAATACTTCAAACCTAAACCATGTCTTCAGGACCATATTAGGCTGCATTGTAGGAAGAGAGTGGGTAGAGCCCATGCCAAGGTTATTTATAAGATACCAACTAATGTCAGGCTTCCTGTCCGCCAGGATAGAGCAGTGGTCTCTATTCTCTGGCCCGACGAATGCAGGAAGGTAAATAGACTGCTGACCGTCTGACAAACAGGCTACAGCCCTAACACTGGCCTATAATGCACACACACGCACACACGCAGACACGCAGGCGCACGCACGCACGCACGCACACACACACGCACACGCACACACACCACACACCACACACCACACACACACACCACACACCACACACCACACACACACACTGATTGATCACTTCACTTGTCAGTCCTGGCAGGACGTTGTTGGGGCTAAAAACATGGACTGATGTGTTGTCTTAAGGGGTCCTTTCTCAAGTCTCCACTGAGTTGTTTTTAAGGCTTGTTGTTTTTACTTCAGTCTGTTACATCATTTTCAAGAGGCATTTCCAGGCAAAAAGGAATTAACATGGATATATTTTATCCCCGGCTCACAGACACAAGCACATTGTTCACAGTTTTCACTTGCTTGTTTTTAAGAATCTCTAAACAATGTTTATTAGCCTCGCTTTGCCTGGGTTCAGAAAGAACCTGGCCTGAAGAGAGACCTGGGTAATGTTGACTATTTGCCTGCTGTACCTGGCTGGGATAGTTCAGAGGAAATAGTGCTGTGTGTGGGATCATCACCATAGAGACGGTTCTGAGTCCTCTGACCCCACCACGAACATCAGATACAGATCTGACACATCTTCCACTGAACAATATGCAGCATATGATCAAAGCTTAGGGCTTCATGAGAGACTGAGGATGTGACCTGACAGCCAGACACCTGGTTGGTCCTGTAGACCACTCCTCAGTTACCCATAGCTCTAACACAATCATATGATTGAGCCTGCCTGTTATGGGATCAGAATTCATGTCTGTGTTCTGGTGTTTATTTCTGTTTGTCTGTATAATATCCAGAACCGCTCTATGGTGAATGAATGAATGAGTGAGTGAGTGAGTGAGTGAGTGAGTGAGTGAGTGAGTGAATGAGTGAATGAGTGAATGACTGAGTGAATGAATGAGTGAATCTGTGAATGAGTGAATGAGTGAGTGAGTAAATAAATAAATGAATGAATGGATGAATGAATAAATAATCAAGGCATCTTCTGTATTACAAAGCTGCTTACATCAGAGGCCGTCTATTTTCTCACAAGAGTGAATGGCTCATCCCATACAATTGAAGCTGCTGACACAAATGCAAAACGAAAAGCAAATCGAGTTCATATTGAATTCAAACAAACATGACTAGACAGGAAACGACAGATCCCTATTGTTGTCTGTCCCAATAAAACATGACAGTCAAATTGGGGGACTGCAATGCATAATAATGACTACCTTTGCCAGCCTTCTCTCTAGAAAGGCTTGGGCCCATGCTACAGTGACAGTGACGTGTCACGTCATTGTAAAAGATTATTCCGACACACACAATATTATCTCTGCTGTAGTGACAGTGATGTGAGAGACCCTCAGCGTTAGTCAGTGAGAACTGAAAGCTGTTGTACTGTAACCAACTACTGTATATTAAACATCATGTTTATTAATGTTCTGGTTCTAACAGCACACAGGGAGATGAGCAACGTTCTCTGAGGTTACTGATAGCAGGCCAGTAGTAATTTTGTTAGAGCTATGTGATAAACACTCTTAGAAAAATAGGTGCTATCTAGAACCTAATAGAGTTCTTTGGCTGTCCCCATAGGATAGCCCTTTGAAGAACACTTTTTGGTTCCAGGTAGAACCCTTTTGGAGAGGGTTTGTTGTAATTTTTGTGAGGTGTCGTGCCATTTTACATGATACCAAGGGAGTCTGTTACAGAGGGCTTGGGCAAACTTGGATAGAGTATACAATATGGCATACTGTAAATTGTTCTAATCATATAAATGTTCCTACATTTATATTATGTCTTTCTCTCTCATGAAGCCATCTATTTTAGTGACAGAGAGTGTAAATGTTCTAGAAGGTTGTTGTGGTTTGTTTATTCCTCTCTGTCCTGTTAAATATTCTGCTGTATCCAGCCAAATATACACACACACACACACACACACACCACACAGGGGTAGATAAATAAACTTGATTTACAGCCCAGAACAACCTTTTAACGTGAAACCAATTACTCTTAAAGGGACATTTTTTAAATGTTCAACTTCATATTCATCATCTCAACACAAACCCAACTTCAACATAAACTATATATACAAAAATATGTGGACACCCCTTCAAATTAGTGGATTCGGTTATTTCAGCCACACATGTTGCTGACAGGTGTATAAAATCGAGCACACAGCCATGCAATCTCCATACACAAACATTGGCATTAGAATGGCCTTACTGAAGAGCTCAGTGACTTTCAACATGGCACCGTCATAGAATGCCACCTTTCCAACAAGTCAGTTCGTCAAATTTCTGCCCTGCTAGAGCTGCCCCGGTCAACTGTAAGTGCTGTTATTGTGAAGTGGAAACATCTAGGAACAACAACGGCTCAGCCGCGAAGTGGTAGGCCACACAAGCTCACAGAAAGGGACCGCCAAGTGCTGAAGTGCGTAGAAATCGCCTGTCCTCGGTTGCAACACTCACTATCGAGTTCCAAACTGCCTCTGGAAGCAACGTCAGCACAAGAACTGTTCGTCAGGAGCTTCATGAAATGGGTTTCCATGGCCGAGCAGCCGCACACAAGCTTAAGATCACCATGCGCAATGCCAAGCGTCGGCTGGAGTAGTGTAAAGCTCACCGCCATTGGACTCTGGGGCAGTGAAAACACGTTCTCTAGAGTGATGAATCAGGCTTCAGTCTGACGGACTATTCTGGCTTTGGCGGATGCCAGGCGAACGCTACCTGCCCCAGCGAATAGTGGAATAATGGTCTGGGGCTGTTTTTCATGGTTCGGGCTAGGCCCCTTAGTTCCAGTTAAGGGAAATCTTAACACTAATAGCGTACAATGACATTCTAGACGATTCTGTGCTTCCAACTTTGTGGTAACAGTTTCTGGAAGGTCCTTTCCTGTTTCAGCATGACAATGCCCCCATGCACAAAGCGAGGTCCATACAGAAATGGTTTGTCGAGATCGGTGTGGAAGAACTTGACTGGCCTGCACAGAACCCTTACCTCAATCCAATCGAACACCTTTGGGATGAATTGGAACACCGACTGCGAGCCAGGTCTAATCGCCCAACATCAGTGCCCGACCTCACTAATGCTCTTGTGGCTGAATGGAAGCAAGTCCCCGCAGCAATGTTCTAACATCTAGTGGAAAGCCTTCCCAGAAGAGTGGAGGCTGTTATAGCAGCAAAGGGGGGACCAACTCCATATTAATGCCCATTATTTTGGAATGAGATGTTCGACGAGCAGGTGTCCACATACCTTGGGTCATGTAGTGTATGTGAAAATGGCGTGTTTCTATGTTTTGTAGTAAAAAAGATAGAACAAGATGTGTTTCCAATGACATCATCGGTATGCATCATGTGATTTTAATCAATTATGAGGAGGCATTGCCTACTAATTGCCTACTAATTGCCCACTAATTGGTTGATGATGTCATTGGAAACACTTATCTTCCTCTCTCTTTTTCACTACAAAACATAGAAACGTGCCATTTTCACAAACTGTATGTTGATGTTGTGGTGCTGGAGATTATGAATATGAAGATTCCCTTTAAGAGGCCATGTTTAGCTCAGGATAAAGGGATTGTGTTTGGTCCAGATTTAATACTTTAATCGTCTCATTAGTCTTGTTGTTGGTTGTGTCCTGTGGTGAGTGGGCAGCCAGTTCCTAGAATCAATGCCATTAATAGGTTGGTCCTCAAATCCAGATTAAACTATTCTCACGCTGGATTAGACAGATTTAGACAGAATACTAAAATGTGCTGAGTTGTTACTTACAGGTGCCCCCAGACAGTATCTACACTGCCTTGCAAAAGTATTCATCCCCCTTGGCGTTTTTCCTATTTTGTTGCATTACAACCTGTAATTTAAATGGATTTTTGTTTGGATTTCATGTAATGGACATACACAAAATAGTCCAAATTGGTGAAGTGAAATGAAAAAAATAACTTGTTTCAAAAAATTCTACAAAATAAATAACGGAAAAGTGGTGCGTGCATATGTATTCACCCCCTTTGCTATGAAGCCCCTAATTAAGATCTGGTGTAACCAATTACCTTCAGAAGTCACATAATTAGTTAAATAAAGTCCACCTGTGTGCAATCTAAGTGTCACATGATCTGTCACATGATCTCAGTATATACAGTGGGGAGAACAAGTATTTAATACACTGCCGATTTTGCAGGTTTTCCTACTTACAAAGCATGTAGAGGTCTGTAATTTTTATCATAGGTACACTTCAACTGTGAGAGACGGAATCTAAAACAAAAATCCAGAAAATCACATTGTATGATTTTTAAGTAATTAATTTGCATTTTATTGCATGACATAAGTATTTGATACATCAGAAAAGCAGAACTTAATATTTGGTACAGAAACCTTTGTTTGCAATTACAGAGATCATACGTTTCCTGTAGGTCTTGACCAGGTTTGCACACACTGCAGCAGGGATTTTGGCCCACTCCTCCATACAGACCTTCTCCAGATCCTTCAGGTTTCGGGGCTGTCGCTGGGCAATAAGGACTTTCAGCTCCCTCCAAAGATTTTCTATTGGGTTCAGGTCTGGAGACTGGCTAGGCCACCCCAGGACCTTGAGATGCTTCTTACGGAGCCACTCCTTAGTTGCCCTGGCTGTGTGTTTCGGGTCGTGGTCATGCTGGAAGACCCAGCCACGACCCATCTTCAATGCTCTTACTGAGGGAAGGAGGTTGTTGGCCAAGATCTCGCGATACATGGCCCCATGTTGGAGTCTGTTTGATTGAGTGTGTGGACAGGTGTCTTTTATACAGGTAACGAGTTCAAACAGGTGCAGTTAATACAGGTAATGAGTGGAGAACAGGAGGGCTTCTTAAAGAAAAACTAACAGGTCTGTGAGAGACGGAATTCTTACTGGTTGGTAGGTGATCAAATACTTATGTCATGCAATAAAATGCAAATTAATTACTTAAAAATCATACAATGTGATTTTCTGGATTTTTGCTTTAGATTCTGTCTCTCACAGTTGAAGTGTACCTATGATAAAAATTACAGACCTCTACATGCTTTGTAAGTAGGAAAACCTGCAAAATCAGCAGTGTATCAAATACTTGTTCTCCCCACTGTATACACCTGTTCTGAAAGACCCCAGAGTCTGCAACACCACTAAGCAAGGGGCATCACCAAGCAAGCGGCACCATGAAGACCAAGGAGCTCTCCAAACAGGTCATGGACAAAGTTGTGGAGAAGTACAAATCAGGGTTGGGTTATAAAAAAATATCTGAAACTTTGAACATCCCACGGAGCACCATTAAACCCATTATTAAAAAATGGAAAGAATATGGCACCACAACAAACCTGCCAAGAGAGGGCCGTCCACCAAAACTCACAGACCAAGCAAAGAGTGCATTAATCAGAGAGGCAACAAAGAGACCAAAGATAACGCTGAAGGAGGTGCAAAGCTACACAGCGGAGATTGGAGTATCTGTCCATAGGACCACTTTAAGCAATACACTCCACAGAGCTGGGCTTTACGGAAGAGTGGCCAGAAAAAAGCCATTGCTTAAAGAAAAAAATAAGCTAACACGTTTGGTGTTCGCCAAAAGCCATGTGGGAGACTCCCCAAACATATGGAAGAAGGTACTCTGGTCAGATGAGACAAAAATTGAGCTTTTTAGCCATCAAGGAAAACGCTATGTCTAGCGCAAAAACCCAACACCTCTCATCACCCCGAGAACACCATCCCCATAGTGAAGCATGGTGGTGGCAGCATCATGCTGTGGGGATGTTTTTCATCGGTAGGGACAGGGAAACTGGTCAGAATTGAAGGAATGATGGATGGTGCTAAATACAGGGAAATTCTTGAGGGAAACCTGTTTCAGTCTTCCAGAGATTTGAGACTGGGACGGAGGTTCACCTTCCAGCACGACAATGAACCTAAGCATACTGCTAAAGCAACACTCAAGTGGTTTAAGGGGAACATTTATACGTCTTGGAATGGCCTCGTCAAAGCCCAGACCTCAATCCAATTGAGAATCTGTGGTATGATTGCTGGACACCAGTGGAACCCATCCAACTTGAAGGAGCTGGAACAGTTTGCCTTGAAGAATGGGCAAAAATCCCAGTGGCTAGATGTGCCAAGCTTATAGAGACATACCCCAAGAGACTTGCAGCTGTAATTGCTGCAAAAGGTGGCTCTACAAAGTATTGACTTTGGGGGGGTAAATAGATATGCACGCTCAAGTTTTCCGTTTTTTTTGTCTTATTTCTTGTTTGTTTCACCCAAAAAATAATTTGCATCTTCAAAGTGGTAGGCATGTTGTGTAAATCATATGATACAAACACCCATAAAATCCATTTTAATTCCAGGTTGTAAGGCAACAAAATAGGAACAATGCCAAGGGGGGTGAATACTTTCGCAAGCCACCGTAGGTCAAATGAACCTCCATTTCCGGCTGTCTCATGTTTGTTCCAATAGCCGAGTGAAAACCAGACTTGTGGCAACACGAGATTAGGGTAAAATCAACAACTAAGACATTTGCCATTTTCCTCAAAGAGTGGTTGAATACCTTTCACATATCTAGCTATGATCTGGAAGGCACTGACATGTGCTCTTGTTGAACCCTGCAAATAAAGTTTGTAGCAAAGTTCTACATGTTGTAGCAATTCGGGGAAGCACCAAGAAAGCTAGCTTCCATGGGGGTGCGCTTATCAGTTTTATCAACATCATTTTTTGTAACAATATACAGAGTCCCATATAAATAGAGAGGAGTGTCCTATATGGAATACACGTGGCTTTGGTTTAGGAATATCAAATAAAAAATCAAATCAAATTGTATTATACATATTTAGCAGATGTTATTGCAGGTGTAGCGAAATGCTTGTGTTCGTAGCTCGTGCACACATCCCATCTGGGCCTGCTATCGTTAATGGGTGTATAGCCTATTACGGCAATCCACAGCATGTTGTTGTTATTGTAGATTTACCGTTGAGTCGCTTGATAGCAA
Source organism: Coregonus clupeaformis (assembly GCF_020615455.1). NCBI lineage: Eukaryota > Metazoa > Chordata > Actinopteri > Salmoniformes > Salmonidae > Coregonus > Coregonus clupeaformis. Next base: position 13,073,198 of record NC_059201.1, on the reverse strand, counting down.
TCACTAGGTTATGTTCCTCACCAGAAGGAGTGGAGGGAGAAACAATAGTTGACCTCCTTTTCCTTTTCCAGTGGTCTCCTGCCAGCAGAGGCTTGGCCCTGACAATACCAGGCCGACCTTTGTGTGAGCCGACCAGGCCAGTCAGTCAGTCACACTGCTGAACACAGGCCAAACAGTCACGTGGCACCACATCACCCCCCTACCCCCTACCCCTGGCTCTAGCCCTGGCCCTAGATCTAGCCCTGCCCTGCCTCAAGCTCTGGTCCTGCCCTGTCCTGTCCTGTCCTGCACCCTGCTTGTCCTGGACTCCAGTCAAACTAACACGTGGCTAGATTACAGTACACAGGACCTGGCCTGGCCGTAACTCCTAAAATAACAGTTTAGAATTTATCATTTATGTGCTCTTGAATAAAAATGTATGAATAAAAAATATATAATAATAATAATAATAATAGTAGGTACTGTAGGTACCTTCTAATACAATTAATGTGTTGACTAGAATACTGAAAGCAACACAAGTTTGACTATCTATAGCTAAAGATAATAGCACGATTATGCCAACTAATAATCCAAAAAGAATACAAGACAATCCAAAAATAGATTGTATCTGTTAGAAACTGTTTGTATCTAAAATAAACAATTTATTCCATGGATTAATGTTTCCTATTTCTGTCTGACTTTACAACCTGAGTCATATCATTTAAAGCGGTAAAGGGAGGAGTGCTGTTTTAAAAACAATGGTCGGACAAAGACAGTAAAATCACAATGCTCTGCATTCAAACACCACAGTTCCACCTCACATCTGACCTCATCCATCCCACACCCAGACCTGTCTCCGCCAGCTCTGGACCTGTCAATCAACTGACACCCCACCCAGAGACACTCACAACTTCCATTATCACCCAGACCTGCTGCCTCTACACTTTAAAGAGGAACTAAGTAGAAAAACACGTTGAAGCAGATTCCACATGGTTGGTTTTGTGTTTGGACATGCTCAATGTATTCTGTGGAAATAGCCTACAACCAACAGCCAACACAAGTTCAAGTCATATACTGCATTTTTTTCCTGACACCACTCAAAACTCTTTTGTTCTCTGACTGAGCTACACACTGTCTGGATTGTCAAGGTTTCTTCAGTCTGGTCTTTAAAGGTACAGCTTCGGAGCAATTGACGTTGTTGTTGTGGTTTTATGCTGTTAGCTAAGAATTTGGACTTGGCTGCCAATGAATGTCCACGTCAACACAGCCAAAGCGCCAATAGCATTGTACGGTACTTCAGCGTTTTAGCATTGGCCCAACCAAGGAGAACAAAATGTTGACAGTTGGTTTTATAAAGACCCAGCTATTACTACTGCTATTCACTAAAGGGTCTAGGTAGCACGGACCTTAGGAAATAGACATAGGCCTGGAAATGGCCTGACCTTTAGGGAAGCAGAGAGTCTCGTAATGACCAGAGAGTAAAGCAAGTTGTTGTCTGCATCACACAGACCATAGAGAAAAAAGAGAGAGGGAGAGAGAGAAAGAGAGAGAGAGAGAGGGAGGGAGGGGGGGGGGGGGAGAGAGAGAGAGAGAGACAGAGAGTTCTCCCTCCGGAACAGTGTTGTTCAATCACCCATTATCACCAATTTAGAATATCACTTACCAGTAACGGGAGGAGAGAGGGGAGCTGGGGAGCTACCGTACAAAGGTAAGAACCGAGGGACCGTAAGTCAAAGATGGTCCTAACAAGTTCATGTCAGAGACATGGCGATAGAGTGGAAAAGGAGGGCGAAGACAAAGCCAGCGTTCTGAGATGAATCTGTACTCACGTTGATGTCCAGGCTGCACAGGCTGAGAGAGTCCACATCCCTCCTCCTCTGTTTCCTCTTCTTCTGTAAACACACAACAACAACACAAAAGGGTGAGTTTTAGAGAGAACATGGAAGTTCGGTAACGTGAGCAACTGAATAAAAGTAATTTACTGCCTCACACGGTTGCTAAGCTACAGGTTGACCTGTGAAAACAAAAGAGGTTTCTAAACGTTAGGGTCTTTCGTGATTGATAAAGGTTAAATGAAGGTATGGAGGCTATGAGGCCAGTGAGAAGAAGAGGTAGAGCCTCTTTCTATATTTTGCATACTCCGATTCGGCGTTTCGATAGGAATGAAATATGCATGTGCCTAAGGCTAATAGAAATCCAGCATACAGTAAACCAATCATTGGTGCACATAATAGTTGGCTCTTCCCCAACCATTTAGTAGATAAACTAGGCTGCTATATTTACAGGCCTAGCAGCAGTTAGTCTAAATGGATTCCATCCGCTGTTTTCTTCTACTTGGTTAATTACCATGACAACAAGTGTTCTCCAGCTTGGTTACCAGGGCTTCTCTGAGGTCAGGGAGAGGAGTTGAACAATGTATGTAATGGAACACAGGTAGCACAGAGAGAAATATGCATTATTTATGTGAACTCAGCACAACACGGTACACAATCAGGTTGTACAACTGATGTACATTTGACCTGAAACAACAGAGAGTTTGTCTGCACAATAATCTCTCCACAACGCTTGTGTAATTATTGTTGTACAGTTGTGTCAAATGAGTACAGGGCCTCTGAGATGTACAGTATCTGCATATTTCTGGGGCCTAACTACTTGCCTTGGCAGAGATAGAAGTCCTTCTATAATGGAATACAACATTACATTGCATTCTAACAGCAGAACAGACGCACACAAATCCTCTGGATCTGAGCTGAACAGGACAATGAAACATCCTCCCTACTGTACAACAGACCTCCACAACACACTCCAACGGATCTTCTCGAGCTGAACAATGGGGCACGTGGACCACAACGCAGACAGATGTGTTGTTTGGAGTGTGTTACATATGGAACCTTTATGCAAAGGGCCTTGGTAGCACAGACGTATCTAAACACTTACAGTGGGCTCCAAAAGTCTTGGGAACATGATCATTTTGTTGTTCTTTTGGCTCTGTGCTCCAGCACTTTGGATTTGAAATGATACAATGACTATGAGGTTAGTGCAGACTGTCAGTTTTAATTTGAGGGTATTTTAATCCATATCGGGTGAACTGTTTAGAAATTACAGCACTTTTTTTTTTAGAAATTACAGCACTTCTGGAGTAAACGTTTTCCAGTAAACTGACTATTCGAGGTCATCATTATTTTAAATCTTATTAAGCATTCAGAGGAAAATAACTGGTTAGACTGAAAGGAAACTAGTCATAGTTCATGGAACTGAGAGATTCATTTCCTATTAATAGTGAAACTTTATGGAGGGTTTAAACACCATCTCCATCAAAGAGCTTTACCTTATGATGAACATTTCTTCATTAACATTTGAGTCACAGATCTGTATCAAAGATATTGGTATCTATGCAGTTAGTTGGCAGAGAGACATCCTTCCCCACTCCATCACCACCCCCTTCCCTACTCCATCACCACCCCCTCCCCTTCTCCATCACCACCCCTTTCCCTACTCCATCACCACCCCCCTGCCCTACTCCATCACCACCCCCCTCCCCTTCTCCATCACCACCTCCCTCCCCTACTCCTTCACCACCCCCCTCCCCTTCTCCATCACCACCTCCCTCCCCTACTCCATCACCACCCCACTCCCCTTCTCCATCACCACCCCACTCCCTCCCCTACTCCATCACCACCCCCCTCCCCTTCTCCATCACCACCCCCCTCCCCTACTCCATCACCACCCCCCTCCCCTACTCCATCACCACCCCCCTCCCTACTCCATCACCACCCCCTCCCTACTCCATCACCCCCTCCCCTTCTCCATCACCCCCCTCCCAATCACCACCCCCTCCCCTACTCCTTTCACCACCCCCTCCCCTTCTCCATCACCACCCCCTCCCCTACTCCATCACCACCCCCCTCCCTACTCCATCACCACCCCCTCCCTACTCCATCACCACCCCCTCCCCTACTCCATCACCACCCCCCTCCCCTACTCCATCACCACCCCCCTCCCTACTCCATCACCACCCCCCTCCCCATCTATATAGAACCTGTTAGCTTAGTTTCAAAACGTTTCACTAGTTTATGTTCACTCAGACTAGTTTATATCAACGCACGTCTTTACTCCAGAGGCACAGCAGGTGCAGCCGGCCCAGGGAACATATAACACTTCCTGTGTAGAGTGACAAGAGCCTTCCCACACACACACACACACACACACACACACACACACACACACACACACACACACACACACACACACACCTTATCATACAGAGCATTGAGTGCATGGGGACACAACAGATGGTGACTAGCTCTCTGTTTGACTATACAGTGAAACTACCTCTGTTTCCTCCAGACCAGAGGATGTTGTGAAGACCTGTTTATCTCACTAATATGTGACCGGTCTGTCCTAAAAGGTAGTAATTAGTGTGTGATTGGACAATACAATTTTTAAAAAATGCTAAAAATTGTATAACCTACTAATAGAACATTACAGATGATGTTCAAGATTGAATAAAGTATGTATCACTTTGAGACAATAATTATTTTGCCCGTTTATGCATTCCCTTAGCTAAGCAGGATCATGTACTACTAACATTGCCTGACTATTGGCTTCCAAAAAGTTACGCAATTCAACTATCGCTTAACTTGTAATGCAGGCTGTAACAAAAACCTATAAAAGACATGGTCATTTCATGCTCTGCTCTGCATCAAACATCAGAAGCATCATTTTGTCAGGGTTACCAGGGTTGGCAGTCTACTGTAGGACTATAACTGTACTTAATAACAGAGCAGCCCTGATAGGACTCTCTCACTATATTCTCCAGAGCAGCGCTGGTAGGACTCTCTCACTATATCCTCCAGAGCAGCACTGGTAGGACTCTCTCACTATATCCTCCAGAGCAGCACTGGTAGGACTCTCTCACTATATCCTCCAGAGCAGGTTTGGTAGGACTCTCTCACTATATCCTCCAGAGCAGGGTTGGTACATACAGGACCTCTCCTCTTACTTACCTTCTGATGCACAAACAGACAGCACCCCATCATGAGGGACCCCTGAGCCGGTTTGCTCCCCAGAGTCACGTTAACGGTTTCCTTTCCCACTGAGGGCCACTGCTAGCCCGGATCTAGCCCGTTCTTCAGATAGCCCAGGTCACACAGACTCAGATCTAGTCTGCTCCTCTGCTCGCCCAGGAAACAAGGGTCTCACATCCAGCTTGCTCTTCACACACAGGGTCCACAGAGGTGTGTATGTGCCTGTATCTGTTTGAATGTGTGTGTGTGGTAGAGAGAGAGAGTCCCATGCATGAGCGACAGCCAGACGAGGCAGAGTCGCGCTGCTTCACAACAGGATGTTCTAGTAGCGAGAGGAGTAACTGAGCTGATGCTATATCGGGCCTGACGAGTCACAATGGCCGACAGACCACACTTTTTCTTCTTCCTCTTCTCGTCCGAAAGGTTAGTGCACCGCCCACCCGCCTGCCCTGCTGCCTCTCGGCCTGACAGACAATGCAGTCCCTGGCCACAAATAGAGAGAGCAGTACTAGGGGTGTAGTGCTAGTGCCATCTCCTCATGATCATTAGGTTCTGTGGTCCACTTCTCACACCCATTACTGAGGTCAATAAAGAACTGGCAGTACTACAAGCCTTAAAAGCTTTATTTCCACTGAAAAAAAAATCCATGCTGTTAGAAATGTGTGACAGTGTGAAATACTTTTATAGCCTGCAAACCAATGTTTACCATCACATTCAATGCTATCATCTCACTCCATATCAAATCCAATGTTTTTCCCCTATAGGAATCAATAAAGTTTATTCAATCACTCGTCATTGTAGCCCTGGTGACACAGATAGCCTGATAACAACATTGCCCATATTTGGGATAGAAACAAACTTCATACTGTGCAAATGGATGGTAAAGTATTTGGTTAACTGCCTACAGTACAGTAGGTGTATGACAGGATGTTGTTCACCTAACAGGGTGTTGCTTGTGAGAACAGGAAGTTAACAGGAAACTAACAGGAATCTAAGACGCTACAGTGAGTCACAACTTCCTGGAAGCATTTCCTGTATTTCCTGAATACAAAGGGAAGAAGAGCGAGACCATAACAGATAGCTAAGACTGAAGTCGTCAAGACGACAGTGGTCGAAGCTATACCTTTAACTTTAATAAAGCAAGTATGTCCGAAAAAACCTGCCCTGTGTAACTGTGTATTACTAAAATATGTGTGGATTACATAAACCATCTTGAGACAGGATAAAACAAGAACATGTATAGCTGATTTATAGCCTTCAGTTTGGGGCATTAAAGAGTGACTTTCTCAAAATACCTGCTTGCTGCAGCAAGGTACATTGAGGGTGACACCACGCATCAAGTTCAGTAGTAATCATCTGACAATAACTCATGCTATAAAATACATGTCTGAAATACGACCCTGAAAGTGCAGTTTCATCCACTTTGAAGTGTTTCACGAACTGCAGTACAAGTTCTATTTGAATAACCCCAACTGTACTTAATATTAATGACGTCACCACATTGACCTCCTGTTACTTTATGCATCAATCCAAAATGTTTTATTTAATTCATTTGTTTTATGTTTCATAAGTTGAAAACATTATTGTGTTGATAGCATATGTTTATCATTATTCTGCTTTTATTAGTTAGAATTTTTAAATTTTCAAACTTCAATCCGATTCCTGTCTGAAAACCTCACTCAAGGTGTTTGCTGATCAAGTGTATAGGCTATATCACAACATTGATATGTTGTTATAAAAGCATTAGATAACCTCACTGGAAACAACATGTTATCGTGTTGTCATAGTCTTGTGGTTCGAGATTACAATAATACTTTCCAGATTTGCCTCATGTTACTCTAGAGCAGGGTTCTTCAACTCCGGTCCAGGAGGGCCGAAACACTTCTGTTTTTTATTTCTACCTGGTAGTTAATTGCACTCACCTGGTGTCCCAGGTCTGAATTAGCCCCTGATTAGAAGGAGAGGATGAAAAACAGAGGTGTTTCAGCCCTTCAGGACCGGAATTGAAGAACCCTGCTCTAAAGGTTAGGAAAAGTGGGCTCACTGCAAACAACAGGGCACACAGTTCAACCGTAGAGTACACACACACACACACACACACACACACACACACACACACACACACACACACAGCTAGCAATTATCCAGGAGCAGGGTGTAAAACATTTCAGAAGTGGCTGCCAACTCCGGACTGTGCACGTTCCCCAGGTGGAATTCCACTCAGAGAGAAATAGATCACTGCACCCAGTTATCTCTGGTTGAAACGCTGCAATGAAGTATATGGTAGCATTCAATAGTCGCTATTACACTCATAGGAACAGGGCAAACCAACGTGTCAGACAACCAAAGTTCCGATAACACTAAAATGAGAGGGGTATTTAGGTCACACAAACAACAAATCTCAATAAAAAATGAAATAGGAAAAAAACTGTAAAGTACAAACTCAACTATTTATGGAGTTTGGACACACCTTCTCATTCAACAGTTTAATTTATCTTTACTATTTTTTACATTATAGAATAATAGTGAAGACATCACAACTATGATTTGTTTAACACTTTTTTTTTTTGGTTCTACATGATTCCATATGTGTTATTTCATAGTTTTGATGTCTTCACTATTATTCTACGATGTAAAAAAATAGTAAAAATAAAGAAAAAACCCTTGAATGAGTAGGTGTCTCCAAACTTTTGACTTGTACTGTAAATCATAGGGTACGTCCCAAATGGCTATCTAGTGCACTAGATAGGGAATAGGCGTGCCGTTTGGGACGCTGCCATAGCCTCTAAACTTGGCTGATCTCCTGGTTGAAGGAACAGAACATTCATACCCTGGAGATAGATACATATGATTAATAGAACTTGATAGATACAGTGTTGTGTTGGGACTTTACACAACAAAGAAGATAGCGACACTCTATAATGATTTATTTTAACTTATTATATCATGAATAATCATGAATAGTAATTTGTATTTAGTGTACGAACTATGCACTACTAATACATTTGGATGGAAATGTGTTATGCCGCTAACTCTAGTGCAATTCTCATGTTGTGCACATATGTCACGACTTCCGCCGAGGCTGCCTCCCCTCTTTGTTCGGGCAGGTTTCGGCGTTCGTCGTCACCGGCTTACTAGCTGCTGCCGATCCATTTATCATCACTCCACTTGTCTTGTCTAATTAATCACACACACCTGGTCCTTATCCCCAATTAGTCATTGTATAAGTGTTCCCTCTGCTTCCTTGTCTGTGTGGGTGATTGTTTGTTGTGAGCTGTGTGTAGCTCGGTTGAGCTACCCTTACCTTGTTGTTTGCCAGGGTAGATTTTCCCCTGTGCCTGAGTTTTGTTGTCGCATGCTTGCGCAACTGTTTATCGACGGAATACACTTTTTGGATGCATATTACTCTCCTGTGTCTGACTCCTTCTATCACACGCATCACAACATAGCCAGGTCGTTAAAAAATGAACAAATCGGAAAACAAGTCTGAGTCGGCTGATGAGTGGAAAACGGCATCATCTTCACTCCAGCTCTCCCTGGTATGAAATAACAGACAGACAGACAGAACAAGGGAGGGAGGAGACAGGGAGGTAGGGAGGACTACTCCCATGTTCTGTGCTTGGAGTGGCCATCACAAAGCCCTGACCTCAATCCTATAGAAAATGTGTGGGTAGAACTGAAAAAGCGTGTGCGAGCAAGGAGGCCTACAAACCTGACTCAGTTACACCAGCTCTGTCAGGAGGAATGGGCCAAAATTCACCCAACTTATTGTGGGAAGCTTGTGGAAGGCTACCCGAAACGTTTGACCCAAGTTAAACAATTTAAAGGCAATACTACCAAATACTAATTGAGTGTATGAAAACTTCTGACCCACTGGGAATGTGATTAAATAAATAAAAGCTGAAATAAATAATTCTCTCTACTATTATTCTGACATTTCACATTCTTAAAATAAAGTGGTGATCCTAACTGACCTAAGACAGGGAATTTTTACTAGGATTTGTGGAATTGTGAAAAACTGAGTTTAAATGTATTTGGCTAAGGTGTATGTAAACTTCCGACTTCAACTGTAGTCTCCTCTGAACAGTTGATGTTGAGTTGTGTCTGTTACTTGAACTCTGTGAAGCATTTGTTTGGGCTGTAATCTGAGGTGCAGTTAACTCTAATGAATTTATCCTCTGCAGCAGAGTTAACTCTGGGTCTTCCTTTCCTGTGGCGGTCCTCATGAGAGCCAGTTTCATCATGGCGTTTCATGGTTTTTGCGACTGCACTTGAAGAAACCTTCAAAGTTCTTGAAATTTTCCGGACTGACTGACCTTCATGTCTTAAAGTAATGATGGACTGTCGTTTCTCTTTGCTTATTTGAGCTGTTCTTGCCATAATATGGACTTGGTCTTTTACCAAATATGGCTATCTTCTGTATACCATCCCAACCTTGTCACAACACAACTGATTGGCTCAAACGCATTAAGAAGGAAAGAAATTCCACAAATTAACTTTTAACAAGGCACACCTGTTAATTGAAATGCATTCCAGGTGACTACCTCATGAAGCTGTTTGAGAGAATGCCAAGAGTGTGCAAAGCTGTCATCAAGGCAAAGGGTGGCTACTTTGAAGAATCTCAAATAGAACATATATTTTGATTTGTTTAACACTTTTTTGGTTACTACATGATTCCATATGTGTTATTTCATCATTTTGATGTCTTCACTATTATTCTAAAATGTAGAAAATAGTAAAAATAAAGAAAAACCATGGAATGAGTAGGTGTGTCCAAACTTTTGATTGGTACTGTATGTTAGGCTTGGATTCACCATGCCAAAAGGTTTTTCCCCAGGTGCATGAACAATGAGGACATTTACTGCGATGTTGATGAGACCCTATGGTTGTGGACTACAGGAAAAAAAGGACTGAGCACGCCCCCATTCTCATCGACGGGGCTGTAGTGGAACAGGTTGAGAGCTTCAAGTTCCTTGGTGTCCACATCACCAACAAACTATCATGATCCAAACACCAAGGCAGTCGTGAAGAGGGCATGACAAAGCCTATTCCCCCTCAGGAGACTGAAAAGATTTGGCATGGGTCCTCAGATCCTCAAAAAGTTATACAGCTGCACCATCGAGAGCATCCTGACTGGTTGCATCACCACCTGGTATGGCAACTGCTCGGTCTCCGACTGCAAGGCACTACAGAGGGTAGTGCGTACGGCCCAGTACATCACTGGGGCCAAGCTTCCTGCCATCCAGGACCTCTATACCAGGCGGTGTCAGAGGAAGGCCCTCAAAATTGTCAAAGACTCCAGCCACCCTAGTCATAGACTGTTCTCTCTGCTACCGCACGGCAAGCGGTACCGGAGCGCCAAGTCTAGGTCCAAAAGGCTTCTCAACAGCTTCTACCCCCAAGCCATAAGACTCCTGAACAGCTAATCATGGCTACCCAGACTATTTGCACTGCCCCCCACCCCCCCCCCCACCCCATCTTTTTATGCTGCTGCTACTCTGTTAATTATTTATGCATAGTCACTTTAACTCTACCCACATGTACATATTACCTCAACTACATCAACTAGCCGGTGCCCCAGCACATTGACTCTGCACCGGTACCCCCCTGTATATAGCCTCCCTACTGTTATTTTATTTTACTTCTGCTCTTTTTTTCTCAACACTTTTTTGTTGTTGTTGTTTTATTTTACTTTTTTTTGTTTAAATGCATTGTTGGTTAAGGGCTGTAAGTAAGCATTTCCGGTAATGTCTACACCTGTTGTATTCGGCGCATGTGGCATATAACATTTGATTTGATTTGATTTGAGAGTCACTGGCATCATGAAGAACCAGACCAGACCAGACAGAGAAGCTCATTCCTCCACTATGATTAAGCTTATAAACAGCTACAGTGGGGAGAACAAGTATTTGATACACTGCCGATTTTGCAGGTTTTCCTACTTACAAAGCGTGTAGAGGTCTGTAATTTTTATCATAGGTACACTTCAACTGTGAGAGACGGAATCTAAAACAAAAATCCAGAAAATCACATTGTATGATTTTTAAGTAATTAATTTGCATTTTATTGCATGACATAAGTATTTGATACATCAGAAAAGCAGAACTTAATATTTGGTACAGAAACCTTTGTTTGCAATTACAGAGATCATACGTTTCCTGTAGGTCTTGTCCAGGTTTGCACACACTGCAGCAGGGATTTTGGCCCACTCCTCCATACAGACATTCTCCAGATCCTTCAGGTTTCGGGGCTGTCGCTGGGCAATACGGACGTTCAGCTCCCTCCAAAGATTTTCTATTAGGTTCAGGTCTGGAGACTGGCTAGGCCACTCCAGGACCTTGAGATGCTTCTTACGGAGCCACTCCTTAGTTGCCCTGGCTGTGTGTTTCAGGTCGTTGTCATGCTGGAAGACCCAGCCACGACCCATCTTCGTCCTGTCCCCTTTGCAGAAAAGCATCCCCAAAGAATGATGTTTCCACCTCCATGCTTCACGGTTGGGATGGTGTTCTTGGGGTTGTACTCATCCTTCTTCTTCCTCCAAACACGGCGAGTGGAGTTTAGACCAAAAAGCTCTATTTTTGTCTCATCAGACCACATGACCTTCTCCCATTCCTCCTCTGGATCATCCAGATGGTCATTGGCAAACTTCAGACGGGCCTGGACATGCGCTGGCTTGAGCAGGGGGGACCTTGCGTGCGCTGCAGGATTTTAATCCATGACGGCGTAGTGTGTTACTAATGGTTTTCTCTGAGACTGTGGTCCCAGCTCTCTTCAGGTCATTGACCAGGTCCTGCCGTGTAGTTCTGGGCTGATCCCTCACCTTCCTCATGATCATTGATGCCCCACGAGGTGAGATCTTGCATGGAGCCCCAGACCGAGGGTGATTGACCGTCATCTTGAACTACTTCCATTTTCTAACAATTGCGCCAACAGTTGTTGCCTTCTCACCAAGCTGCTTGCCTATTGTCCTGTAGCCCATCCCAGCCTTGTGCAGGTCTACAATGTTATCCCTGATGTCCTTACACAGATCTCTGGTCTTGGCCATTGTGGAGAGGTTGGAGTCTGTTTGATTGAGTGTGTGGACAGGTGTCTTTTATACAGGTAACGAGTTCAAACAGGTGCAGTTAATACAGGTAATGAGTGGAGAACAGGAGAGCTTCTTAAAGAAAAACTAACAGGTCTGTGAGAGCCGGAATTCTTACTGGTGGGTAGGTGATCAAATACTTATGTCATGCAATAAAACGCTAATTAATTACTTAAAAATCATACAATGTGATTTTCTGGATTTTTGTTTTAGATTCCGTCTCTCACAGTTGAAGTGTACCTATGATAAAAATTACAGACCTCTACATGCTTTGTAAGTAGGAAAACCTGCAAAATCGGCAGTGTATCAAATACTTGTTCTCCCCACTGTATATAGATAACTACAGCTGGCAGAGAGAAAGCAGCTGTTCTTGTTCCAGTTTTTTAGATATACCTCCAAGATGCCTTATCTTTATCTCTCGTCAGGCCTTTTTCTTGAGATAGATACGGCATCGCTCAGAGTAGTGGCTAATGCTTTTTTATTCAATTCACACTCAACTTGGCTGTGACCCCACGGCCAGCCTCGAGCAAGGAAAAACACAACGACAAATTTGGTCAGCTTGGTGTGTGAAGCGTGTGTGTTTTCTTGTGTGTGTGCTGAAGACAAAAAGGTTTTGATGGGGAGCCAGGTAGGAAGGAGAGGTGGTCACGTTGTGCTGTTCGTTAGGAGTTGCCGTGGTTCCAGCTGAAATCTCTGGAATATTTACAACTTTAAAGTCTTGAAGTGCAACACAACATTCAGACGCTTCAGACCCAAATAAACGCATTTGCCAAAACGTGTTGGTTTTACAATAAAATACTGATATTTCAAACAAACTTTCATCTTCAACAACATTCTGATGCAGCAGAGTAGACTGACAGTGTTGTGATCTAACCTAAGAAAGGAAGTCAGGCCAGGGCTCTGTTTTCCTCTCCAGTGACTGAATCAGTCCAGGATTCCAGTGCTCATCTCTGGGTGTGAGATGCCAGCGATGTGCCAGCCCCTGGCCTTGTTTGTGTTGGCTGTTCCAACCACCAGACTCACTGTCTGCTCGCCCAACCGACCCTGTCTCTGTCACAGCGCTAGCGTCAGAGCAATGTGCAGGAGGGGGAACTGAGCTGAGGCCTAAAGCCATGGACAGGATAGGCAGCACAGGACAGGATATGTTTACATTGATTGACAGGAGTCCTCCAGCTACTAGGACCTCAAAAAGGCAGGCTCTCTGACCTGAGTTAACTGATCTACAGCCACAGCGTGAACATGGTAAAGCTGAAGTCACATCCGAAGAGGCTAAAATGGTAATATTCCAAATATATTCCAAATATATTCCTTATATAAGGCTTTGGATATATCCCAAATAGAAGGTTCTGGTCCTATCTACCATATATTACCATGTAATAACTGGTCTGATATCAGGACATTGTGTTCTGAAACTTTACGTTCATTTTGTCGCAAGTCTTTGTTTCCTCCCTGCCTCAAGGTAGCTGTAGGTATCTGTAGGTAGGTGAGGGAAAAATGTATTTGATCCCCTGCTGATTTTGTACGTTTGCCCACTGACAAAGAAATGATCAGTCTATAATTTTAATGGTAGGTTTATTTGAACAGTGAGAGACATAATAACAACAAAAAAGAAATGTTATAAATTGATTTGCATTTTAATGAGGGAAATAAGTATTTGACCCCTCTGCAAAACATGACTTAGTACTTGGTGGCAAAACCCTTGTTGGCATTCACCGAGGTCAGATGTTTCTTGTAGTTGGCCACCAGGTTTGCACACATCTCAGGAGGGATTTTGTCCCACTCCTCTTTGCAGATCTTCTCCAAGTCATTAAGGTTTCGAGGCTGACATTTGGCAACTCGACCTTCAGCTCCCTCCACAGATTTTCTATGGGATTAAGGTCTGGAGACTGGCTAGGCCACTCCAGGACCTTAATGTGCTTCTTCTTGAGGCACACCTTTGTTGCCTCGGCCGTGTGTTTTGGGTCATTGTCATGCTGGAATACCCATCCACGACCCATTTTCAATGCCCTGGCTGAGGGAAGGAGGTTCTCACCCAAGATTTGATGGTACATGGCCCCGTCCATCGTCACTTTGATGCGGTGAAGTTGTCCTGTCCCCTTAGCAGAAAAACACCCCCAAAGCATAATGTTTCCACCTCCATGTTTGACAGTGGGGATGGTGTTCTTGGGGTCATAGGCAGCATTCCTCCTCCTCCAAACACGGCGAGTTGAGTTGATGCCAAAGAGCTCCATTTTGGTCTCATCTGACCACAACACTTTTACCCAGTTCTCCTCTGAATCAATCAGATGTTCATTGGCAAACTTCAGACGGGCATGTATATGTGCTTTCTTGAGCAGGGGGACCTTGCGGGCGCTGCAGGATTTCAGTCCTTCACAGCGTAGTGTGTTACCAATTGTTTTCTTGGTGACTATGGTCCCAGCTGCTTTGAGATCATTGACAAGATCCTCCCATGTAGTTCTGGGCTGATTCCTCACCATTCTCACGATCATTGCAACTCCACGAGGTGAGATCTTGCATGGAGCCCCAGGCCGAGGGAGATTGACAGTTATTTTGTGTTTCTTCCATTTGCGAATAATCGCACCAACTGTTGTCACCTTCTCACCAAGCTGCTTGGCGATGGTCTTGTAGCCTATTCCAGCCTTGTGTAGGTCTACAATCTTGTCCCTGACATCCTTGGAGAGCTCTTTGGTCTTGGCCATGGTGGAGAGTTTGGAATCTGATTGATTGATTGATCTGATTGACTCCCTTTAAGAGTGTGCTCCTAATCTCAGCTCGTTACCTGTATAAAAGACACCTGGGAGCCAGAAATCTTTCTGATTGAGAGGGGGTCAAATACTTATTTCCCTCATTAAAATGCAAATAAATGTATAACATTTTTGACATGCGTTTTTCTGGATTTTGTTGTTGTTATTCTGTCTCTCACTGTTCAAATAAACTTACCATTAAAATTATAGACTGATCATTTCTTTGTCAGTGGGCAAACGTACAAAATCAGCAGTGGATCAAATACTTTTTCCCCCTCACTGTATCTGTAGGTATCTGTAGGTACCTGTAGGTACCTGTAGGTGTCTGTAGGTACCTGTAGGTGTCCGTAGGTACCTGTAGGTGTCCGTAGGTACCTGTAGGTGTCCGTAGGTACCTGTAGGTATCAGTAGGTATCTGTAGGTACCTGTAGGTACCTGTAGGTACCTGTAGGTACCTGTAGGTACCTGTAGGTGTCTGTAGGTACCTGTAGGTACCTGTAGGTGTCTGTAGGTACCTGTAGGTATCTGTAGGTAGCTGTAACTGCAACAAATTCAAACAGCTAGTTTCCTCTGCCATCCAGTGTCAGGTTTGCTTTGAAATACAATCAGCTATCAAACTCATCAAACATGAATCAAATCCAGTACGTTCAGACAAACTGGATTGTTAAGTGAGACCATAGTGAAAGTAAAATATGTAACACACTCTCTGGCTGTGTCCAAAACAGCACCCTATTCCCAACATAGTGCACTACTTTTGCCAGGAGCCCTATGGCCAGGCACAGCCATTCTTTCAGCCTAGCTCCAGACAAACATAGAGGGGAGAAACACAAAGGACATCCTGGGTAAGATTTGCATGTGTAAATGACATAATGTCCTTAATTGAAAATAAACAAACATTGTTTTGTTTTCATTTTCTGAGTAGTGATCAGAGATCCATTGTAATCAGAATTATCGTAATCAATACAGAGGAGTATGAATATGGCAGTGTTAACACACGCACGCACGCACGCACGCACGCACACACACACACAAAACACACAGCCCTATTCGGCTCTGTTGTAGCCGGCCGCGACCGGGAGACCCATGGGGCGGCGCACAATTGGCCCAGCGTCGTCCAGGGTTGGGGAGGGAATGGCCGGCAGGGATGTAGCTCAGTTGGTAGAGCATGGCGTTTGCAACGCCAGGGTTGTGGGTTCTATTCCCACGGGGGGCCAGTATGAAAAAATTAATAAAAATAATAATAATGTATGCACTCACTAACTGTAAGTCGCTCTGGATAAGAGCGTCTGCTAAATGACTAAAAATGTAAAAAAATAAAAAATAAATGTAAACCACTTACCCCTCTGAACATCCAGCTGTCGGGTGAGGGAAGCAGAGAGAAGCAGCTCTTTTTTTGCAGCGTTGGCCTGAGGGAAGAGAGGAGAGTAGGAGAGGAGAGGAAGAGAGGGAGAGGAGGAGAGGAGAGGGGGGGGAGGAAGAGGAGGAGAGGAAGAGGAGAGGAGAGAGAGGAGAGGAGAGGAGAGGAGAGGAGAGGAGAGGAGAGGAGAGAGACAAACAGAGTAAATGTCTGTCCATTAAACCACAGTAAAAAAAAGACACTAAAGAAGCGGCAGCAGCTCCAGCCCAGCTAGCCTCTAATCACATTCACTCCAGTCAGGCCCTCAGAGACCAGACAGATGACATCACTCCACAGTTAATGTTAATGGAGATGAACCTGGTAGTGGTGGCGTGGCCCTTTGAACTTCCGGAAGCAGCTGATGGATCCTAAACACACACACACACAGGCAAACACGCAAGCATGAATACACACCCGCACGCACACACACGCACTCACACACTCACGCACGCACAGACACAAACTCACAGACACAAAGCCGACCGACACCCAGATCCCTAAACATAAACACTCTGAAGTCTTTATGGCCTTAATGGCTAATGGAGAGGGGAGAAGCTGTGTTGTCTGAAGAGTCTGAAGATGGCCATGGTTAACTGGTGATTCAGGACACTTCGAAGCCTGACGAGGGTGGTGGTCAGAGCCATGGATGTACATGGACCTGCTGATGGTGTGTTTAAAGTGCACTACAGAGTTCAAAGCTGCGAAGCCAGGCATGAGTTACAGGCGGTAGGAATGACTGAGAGACGGCCGTGGTTTAGTTTAGACGGCTACAGGTGCTACAGGGTTACAGCAGGCCTTGATGTCTGGGAAGGAAGTTTAAAGTAGACTATGTGGATGGCCAGCCTGGTCTCATAGACTAGACGTAACATAGTAAAATGTAAATCCGAGACACTCAAAAGTAAGATATGTTACGTTTGGTCTGGTTACATAAGACAGAAAGTTACTTAAGGCAAAAACAAAAGTAGGGTGGTTGGTCGGGGTGGATGGGTAGGTGTATAATGAACGTCTAGCAATCCAAAGGTTGAGTTTGAATCTCATCACGGACAACTTTTCAACTACTTACTACTTTTTAGCTACTTTGCAACTACTTAGCATGTTAGCTAACCCTTCCGCTAACCCTAACCTTAACCCTTTAACCTAACTCCTAAACTTAACCCTAACCTTAACCCTAACCCATAGCCTAGCTAAAGTTAGCCAACTAGCTGACGTTAGCCACCTAGCTAGAATTTGTAACATATCATACGTTTTTGCAAATTCGTAACTTATAATACGAATTGTAATTCATAAAATATATCATACGAAATAGGTGATGGAAATCCACAAATGCGTACACACCATACGGAACGTAACATATCATGTTAAATGTAATTTTATGGATTTACGAACAGAATAATACGAAATGCTCTGAGACCAGGTTGGGATGGCCTAAAGAGCAGACGTGATTCTAACCTCTAGTAGTTTCTCGTGACTGTAAACATAAATGTTCACTGGCCAGCGCAGAGGTGGCCAGTCAGTAGCTAAGGTCTCAATTTCAGATCAGGAAGGGTTGAATCAACAGTAGAAAGTAAGCTCAGTCTGTCGGTAGCCACTGTGTTACTAGCATACTAATACAATAACAATGTTACACAACTGTGGGTCTTGGATCCTCCAAAAGGTGAGGTCAGAGTTAGATAAATGTCTTCAGGCCTGAGTCTGTCAACAAGCTGAGGACACGTCAGTAGGGAAGACTACTGTCCTCCGTCTGTGAACACCAAGCATCCTTCACCTCTCTCTCCCTCTCTCTCTCTCTCTCTCTCTCTCTCTCTCTCTCTGAGCCTGTAGTTCTTACCTGGAGCTATTGACAGTCACCCTGCATTCCTCCCCAATAAAATAAAATGAGAACAAGGCGCAACCATTCATTACCGCACACCTTAGAGAGATATAGGTTCGGACACTCAGGAAGAACATGAACCCACTGTCTGACAGTAATAACCTTCCACTCAGTATCACTGATTAGATTTGTGCTTTGTTTTCCTAAGGTTAACTTAATTATAAGATACATATCAAATCAAAATGTGATGTAAGTGTATATTAATGTGATCTAAGTGTATTTCATACTTTTTCTAACTCCCTGGATGATTGGTGCTGGGAGATTCTTTGTATGGTTTTCATGATGTCTCTGTTTCTCATCACACAGAGCAGGACATCACATCACTCCCTGTGTTGTTTCATACAACTGAGAATGGTCCATACAACTTTACATACATTGAGAATAATAAAGAATGTAAATCAGTGAAGACGAGTTATCCTATTTATTCAGGTAGTTCATAGAGAGAGACACACTACATGACCAAAATTACGTGGACACCTGCTTGTCGAACATTCCAAAATCATGGGCATTAATATGGAGTTGGTCCCCCCTTTGCTGCTATAACAGCCTACACTCTTCTGGAAAGGCTTTCCACTAGATGTTGGAACATTACTACGGGGACTTGCCTCCATTCAGCCACAACAGCATTAGTGAGGTCGAAGCCCTGATGTTGGGCGTTTAGGCCTGGCTAACAGTCGGCGTTCCAATTCATCCCAAAGGTGTTCGATGGGGTTGAGGTCAGGGTTCTGTGCAGGCCAGTCAAGTTTTTCCACTCCGATCTTGACAAACCATTGCTGTATGGACCTCGCTTTGTGCACGGGGGCATTGTCATGCTGAAACAGGAAAGGGCCTTCCCCCAAACTGTTGCCACAAAGTTGGAAGCACAAAATTGTCTAAAATGTCATTGTATGCTGTAGTGTTAAGATTTCCCTTCACTGGAACTAAGGGGCCTAGCCCGAACCATGAAAAACAGTCCCAGACCATTATTCCTCCTCCACCAAACTTTACAGTTGGCACTATGCACTTTACACCACTCCAGTAGACGCTTGGCATTGCGCATGGTGATCTTAGGCTTGTGTGCGGCTGCTCAGCCTGGAGACCCATTTCATGAAGCTCCTGACGAACAGTTATTGTGCTGACGCTGCTTCCAGAGGCAGTTTGGAACTCGGTAGTGGGTGTTGCAACCGAGGACAGACAATTTTTACGGGCTACGCGCTTCAAATCAAATCAAATCAAATGTTATTTGCCACATGTGCCGAATACAACAGGTGTAGACCTTACAGTGAAATGCTTACTGACAAGCACATAACCAACAATGCAGTTTTAAGAAAAAAAAGTTTCGTAAAAAATAATAAAATAAAATAACAGTAGAGAGGCTATATACAGGGTCTCTTCACAATAACAGCACTTACAGTTGACCGGGGCAGCAGGAGGGCAGAAATTTGACAAACGGACTTGTTGGAAAGGTGGCATCCTATGATGGTGCCACGTTGAAAGTCACTGAGCTCTTTAGTAAGTCCATTCTACTGCCAATGTTTGTCTATGGGGATTGCATGGCTGTGTGCTCGATTTTATACTCCTGTCAGCAACGAATCCACTAATTTGAAGGGGTGTCCACATACTTAAGTATATACAGAGCCTTCAGAAAGTATTCATACCTTTTGACTTATTCCACATTTTTTGTGTTGCAGCCTGAATTCACAATGGATTCAATATTTTTCTCTCTCTCACCCATCTACACATAATACATCATAATGACAAAGTAAAAACATGTTTTTGTAGATTTTAGCAAATTTATTGGAAATTAAATACAGAAATATCTTATTTACATATGTATTCACACCCTGGAGTCAATACTTCGTAGAAGCTCCTTTGGCAGTGATTAGAGATGTGAGTCTTTCTGGGTAAGTCTCTAAGAGCTTTCCACATTTGGTTTGTGCAACATTTGCCCATTATTATTTTCAAAATTCTTCAAGCTCTGTCAAATGGGTTGTTGATCATTGCTAAACAACAATTTTCAGGTCTTGCCATAGATATTCAAGCAGATGTAAGTCAAAACTGTAACTCTGCCACTCAGGAACATTCACTGTCTACTTGGTAAGCAATTCCAGTGTAGATTTGGCCTTGTGTTTTAGGTTATTGTCCTGCTGAAAGGTGAATGAATCTCCCAGTGTCTGGTGGAAAGCAGACTGACCTAGGTTTTCCTCTAGGAATTTACCTGTGCTTAGCTCCATTCCGTTTCTTTTTTATCCTGAAAAACTCCCCAGTCATTAACGATTACAAGCATACCCATAGCATGATGCAGCCACCACTATTCTTGAAAATATGAAGAGTGGTATTCAGTATTGTGTTGTATTGGATTTGCCCCAAACATAACACTTTGTATTCAGGATTAAAAGTTAATTGCTTTGCCAAACATTTTTCAGTATTACTTTAGTGCTTTGTTGCAAACAGGATGCATGTTTTGTTCTGTACAGGATTCCTTCTTTTCACTCTGTCAATTAGATTAGTATGTGGAGTAACTACAATGTTGTTGATCCATCCTCAGTTCTCCTATTACAGCCATTAAACTCTGTAACAGTTTTAAAGTCACCATTGGCCTTATGGTGAACTCCCTGAGCGGTTTCCTTCCTCTCCAGTAACTGAGTTAGGAATTACGCCTGTATCTTTGTAGTGACTGGGTGTATTGATACACCATCCAATGTGTAATTAAATAACTTCACCATGCTCAAAGGGATATTCAATGTCTGCTTTTTTGTTTTTACCCATCTACCAATAGGTGCCCTTCTTTGCGAGGCATTGGAAAACCTCTCTGGTCTTTGTGGTTGAATCTGTGTTTGAAATTCACTGCTCGACTGAGGGACCTTACAGATAATTTTATGTGTGGGGTAAAGAGATGAGGTAGTCATTCAAAAATCATGTTAAACACTATTATTGCACGCAGAGTGAGTCCATGCAACTTATTATGTGACTTGTTAAGCACATTTTTACCCCTGAACTTATTTAGGCTTGCCATAACAAAGGGGTTGAATAGTTATTGCCTCAAGACATTTTAGCTTTTCATTTTGAATTAATTTGTAAAAATTTAGAAAAACATAATTCCACTTTGACATTATGCGGTATTGTGTGTAGGCCAGTAAATTCAGGCTGTAACACAACAAAATGTGGAAAAGGTCATTGGGTGTGAATACTTTCTGAAGGCACTGTATAGTGTATCTCTGTTACACGTTAGACCTGAATAAAATATGTGAGAGAAACAATGTGTTTAACCTTTACTGTCCCTTAAAAGAGTACTGTTTCTTTCTGTTACGGTCTCTCTTTTCTAAACATGAAAACCAAGACACAAACCCCCTGTGAAGAGATGTTCCCACAGCCTAAACTAAACATGATCAGATGTGTTCCACCCCACATGAAAGAATACTACAGTTTACTATAGAATACTACAGTACTTACTGTAGAATTTTGTAATAAACTGTAGTATACTTTAGAATACTATACTAAACACTTTAGTATACCTCAATCATGTGTAGTAGTTACTATAGAATGTTGTAATATACTGTAGAATCCTATAGTAAATACTACAGTATTGTCCACAAATGGGCGGCAGGTAGCTTAGTGGGTAAGCTTAGTGGTTAAGAGCGTTGTGCCAGTAACCGAAAGGTCGCTGGTTGTAATCCCCGAGCCGACTAGGTGAAAAATCTGTCGATGTGCCCTTAAGCAAGGCACTTAACCCTAATTGCTCCTGTAAGTCGCTCTGGATAAGAGCGTCTGCTAAATGACTAAAATGTAAAAGAAACACTGTAGTAATGTCCGCAAAAACATACTACACTTTTTTAACTACAGTATTTAATATGCATATAACCTACCCATTCCCTTCCCCCATATCCCAATTTGTACCACCCATAAGTGAGAAACCAATATGCCAAATATAGACCATATATTGTGTACCCTACATGTGTTATAGAAAAGAGCAGAAGCGCTGAACTATCTCTTTAGACCCCAGTCCTACCTACCTACAGGTTATGGAAAATGTACTCTTTTAGTATTCTCCAGATGTTTCCTTAAGGTGAAAGCCTCCACTTCTGTCACCCTGAAGAAGGCACAGTGATGCCGAAACGTTGGTGGTTTCTTACCCAATATAGTGTGTGCTACTCTCTTTATTTGTTTTTATAGCTTACAGTTTATTCTCCGTTGGTCAGCACCTCTACACTAAATAATGTTCTCTGGGTGTGTCGCCAGCTCATGCTTTTTATTAAAGATAATACAACAAAAACACTATAGTAAATACTACAGTATATACTATCGTTATTTTACTACAATATTTATACTATAGTTAACTGGAAATATTACAGTATACTACAGTAAAGTCCGCAAAAACACTACAGTGAATGCTATAGTTTTTATACCATAGTATACTATAGTATTTTTTAATGTGGGACTCTTGTCCTATCTTATCTGCAGAGGTCTTTTCCCACAGTCCTAGAGGTCAGAGGTTATATTAGAGGAGCTATGATAAGACCACTCTAACCTGAGACCACAGACCAGACAGGCTCTCTGACACCAGGTATTGATGATAAATCACATCCTCTCGCTGATAGTGAGACAGGAGATGCCCCGTCAGCCATCACCGCAGTCATGCTGAAATCCCCTCAGGCAATGACCCAGCCAACACTGATCAATGACCCAGCCAACGCTGATCAATGACCCAGCCCACGCTGATCAATGACCCAGGCCACACTGATGAATGACCCAGGCCACACTGATGAATGACCCAGGCCACACTGATGAATGACCCAGGCCACACTGATGAATGACCCAGGCCACACTGATGAATGACCCAGGCCACACTGATGAATGACCCAGGCCACACTGATGAATGACCCAGGCCACACTGATGAATGACCCAGGCCACACTGATGAATGCCAACTTTAAAAATACTTACAGCAGGAGAGATGACGAGTGTGGACTTTCTTTAGCCATTGCATGAAAATACTACAGCACCATTAATATGATCTCCTTGGTGCAACGAGTAGGACGGGCCGGTGAGAGGGCAGGCCTTTTCTCTGTCTAAAGCAGAAACACACCTGATTCAGCTAATCAACTAAACACAATGTTCAATTATAACTTTATTAGGTTGAATCAGCTGTGCATGTAACTGTTTTGGCTAGCTGGACCAAAGGCCTGCACCCACACAGGCCCTCGCAGGATAAACCCCGATTTCCTTTAGTAGGGAAGCAACAGGTTGAAAAACATCTCTCTAATTCCCGCCCAAAGGGCATCCTAGCACATTCAAAATACAATAAAGATATCATTGAACAATACAAGGCATCTGATCTTGGAGTCATGGTCCTCCTGTTGTACTGTAATAGACCCATCTCAGTCCCCTGGGAGACGGCTGAGCTATAAATGGCCTGGGGTCTAATGAGCCCACTGCCCCTCAACAGGCTCCGTCTGTGACTCCCTAATCTATTTCAGGAGAGTTCTAGAGTTCTGCTTCCATGCACCCTACTGCACTACCCTAGTCCCCTTCCATGCACACTACTGTACTCCCCTAGTCCCCTTCCATGCCCCCTACTGTACTACCCTAGTCCCCTTCCATGCCCCCTACTGTACTACCCTAGTCCCCTTCCATGCACACTACTGTACTACCCTAGTCCCCTTCCATGCACACTACTGTACTACCCTAGTCCCCTTCCATGCACACTACTGTACTACCCTAGTCCCCTTCCATGCACTGTACTACCCTAGTCCCCTTCCATGCACACTACTGTACTACCCTAGTCCCCTTCCATGCACTGTACTACCCTAGTCCCCTTCCATGCACACTACTGTACTACCCTAGTCCCCTTCCATGTACTGTACTCCCCTAGTCCCCTTCCATGTACTGTACTACCCTAGTCCCCTTCCATGTACTGTACTCCCCTAGTCCCCTTCCATGTACTGTACTCCCCTAGTCCCCTTCCATGCACCCTACTGTACTACCCTAGTCCCCTTCCATGCACCCTACTGTACTACCCTAGTCCCCTTCCATGCACACTACTGTACTACCCTATCCCCTTCCATGCACACTACTGTACTACCCTAGTCCCCTTCCATGCACTGTACTACCCTAGTCCCCTTCCATGCACACTACTGTACTACCCTAGTCCCCTTCCATGCACACTACTGCACTACCCTAGTCCCCTTCCATGCCCCCTACTGCACTACCCCTAGTCCCCTTCCATGCCCCCTACTGTACTACCCTAGTCCCCTTCCATGTACTGTACTACCCTAGTCCCCTTCCATGTACTGTACTACCCTAGTCCCCTTCCATGTACTGTACTCCCCTAGTCCCCTTCCATGTACTGTACTCCCCTAGTCCCCTTCCATGCACACTACTGTACTACCCTAGTCCCCTTCCATGCACTGTACTACCCTAGTCCCCTTCCATGCACACTACTGTACTCCCCTAGTCCCCTTCCATGTACTGTACTCCCCTAGTCCCCTTCCATGCACCCTACTGTACTACCCTAGTCCCCTTCCATGCACACTACTGTACTACCCTATCCCCTTCCATGCACACTACTGTACTACCCTAGTCCCCTTCCATGCACTGTACTACCCTAGTCCCCTTCCATGCACACTACTGTACTACCCTAGTCCCCTTCCATGCACACTACTGCACTACCCTAGTCCCCTTCCATGCCCCCTACTGCACTACCCCTAGTCCCCTTCCATGCCCCCTACTGTACTACCCCTAGTCCCCTTCCATGCCCCCTACTGTACTACCCCTAGTCCCCTTCCATGTACTGTACTACCCCTAGTCCCCTTCCATGCACACTACTGTACTACCCTAGTCCCCTTCCATGCACACTACTGTACTACCCTAGTCCCCTTCCATGCACCCTACTGTACTCCCCTAGTCCCCTTCCATGTACTGTACTCCCCTAGTCCCCTTCCATGCCCCCTACTGTACTACCCTAGTCCCCTTCCATGTCCCCTACTGTACTACCCTAGTCCCCTTCCATGCACACTACTGTACTACCCTAGTCCCCTTCCATGCACCCTACTGTACTCCCCTAGTCCCCTTCCATGTACTGTACTCCCCTAGTCCCCTTCCATGCACCCTACTGCACTACCCTAGTCCCCTTCCATGCCCCCTACTGCACTACCCCTAGTCCCCTTCCATGCCCCCTACTGTACTACCCCTAGTCCCCTTCCATGTACTGTACTACCCCTAGTCCCCTTCCATGCACACTACTGTACTCCCCTAGTCCCCTTCCATGCACACTACTGTACTACCCTAGTCCCCTTCCATGCACTGTACTACCCTAGTCCCCTTCCATGCACACTACTGTACTCCCCTAGTCCCCTTCCATGTACTGTACTCCCCTAGTCCCCTTCCATGCACCCTACTGTACTACCCTAGTCCCCTTCCATGCACCCTACTGTACTACCCTAGTCCCCTTCCATGCACACTACTGTACTACCCTATCCCCTTCCATGCACACTACTGTACTACCCTAGTCCCCTTCCATGCACTGTACTACCCTAGTCCCCTTCCATGCACACTACTGTACTAACCTAGTCCCCTTCCATGCACACTACTGCACTACCCTAGTCCCCTTCCATGCCCCCTACTGCACTACCCCCTAGTCCCCTTCCATGCCCCCTACTGTACTACCCCTAGTCCCCTTCCATGTACTGTACTACCCCTAGTCCCCTTCCATGCACACTACTGTACTACCCTAGTCCCCTTCCATGAACACTACTGTACTACCCTAGTCCCCTTCCATGCACCCTACTGTACTCCCCTAGTCCCCTTCCATGCACCCTACTGTACTCCCCTAGTCCCCTTCCATGTACTGTACTCCCCTAGTCCCCTTCCATGCCCCCTACTGTACTACCCTAGTCCCCTTCCATGTCCCCTACTGTACTACCCTAGTCCCCTTCCATGCACACTACTGTACTACCCTAGTCCCCTTCCATGCACCCTACTGTACTCCCCTAGTCCCCTTCCATGCACCCTACTGTACTACCCTAGTCCCCTTCCATGCCCCCTACTGTACTCCCCTAGTCCCCTTCCATGCACCCTACTGCACTACCCTAGTCCCCTTCCATGCCCCCTACTGCACTACCCCTAGTCCCCTTCCATGCCCCCTACTGTACTACCCCTAGTCCCCTTCCATGTACTGTACTACCCCTAGTCCCCTTCCATGCACACTACTGTACTACCCTAGTCCCCTTCCATGCACCCTACTGTACTCCCCTAGTCCCCTTCCATGCACCCTACTGTACTCCCCTAGTCCCCTTCCATGCCCCCTACTGTACTCCCCTAGTCCCCTTCCATGCCCCCTACTGTACTCCCCTGGGTTTATATTACCAAATAAATGTGTTTTTTGTAATCCTTTAAAAGCAAAATAAAGGACTGCTCCATAACTAAAGATGAGCAAATGTCAGGCAAAATATGAGTGTTTGCCAAAACAGCACTTCAGGATGCTAAATAATGACATTTAAAAAGGCTTTTAGATAAAATGATGAAAGTACAATGAGTCCTGAAAATGGATGGCCAGGAGCCTGATGAGAATAGGGTGACAGTTTCCATCTGTTTAGAAAAAGCAGATGATAAAGCCACAACTTCACTCATGTTCCCTACAGTATATGGTTGATCCCCTCTCAGTCAAAACAAACATCTGGGGCCATCTAGTGGTCAAAAGGTGCACAACATCAACCATTGTCTCAAGTTTACAGTCGTGGTCAAAAGTTTTGAGAAATCAAATCAAATCAAATTGTATTGGCCACATGCACCGAATAAAACAGGTGCAGACATTACAGTGAAATGCTTACTTAAAGCCCTTAACCAACAGTGCATTTATTTTTAATAAAAATGTAGAATAAAACAACAAAAAAGTGTTGAGGAAAAAAAGAGCAGAAGTAAAATAAAATAACAGTAGGGAGGCTATATATACAGGGGGGTACCGGTGCAGAGTCAATGTGCGGGGGCACCGGCTAGTTGAGGTAGTTGAAGTAATATGAACATTTGGGTAGAGTTAAAGTGACTATGCATAAATAATTAACAGAGTAGCAGCAGCGTAAAAAGATGGGGTGGGGGGGCAATGCAAATAGTCCGGGTAGCCATGATTAGCTGTTCAGGAGTCTTATGGCTTGGGGGTAGAAGCTGTTGAGAAGTCTTTTGGACCTAGACTTGGCACTCCGGTACCGCTTGCCGTGCGGTAGCAGAGAGAACAGTCTATGACTAGGGTGGCTGGAGTCTTTGACAATTTTGAGGGCCTTCCTCTGACACCGCCTGGTATAGAGGTCCTGGATGGCAGGAAGCTTGGCCCCAGTGATGTACTGGGCCGTACGCACTACCCTCTGTAGTGCCTTGCGGTCGGAGGCCAAGCAGTTGCCATACCAGGCGGTGATGCAACCAGTCAGGATGCTCTCGATGGTGCAGCTGTATAATTTTTTTAGGATCTGAGGACCCATGCCAAATCTTTTCAGTCTCCTGAGGGGGAATAGGCTTTGTCGTGCCCTCTTCACGACTGTCTTGGTGTGTTTGGACCATGATAGTTCGTTGGTGATGTGGACACCAAGGAACTTGAAGCTCTCAACCTGTTCCACTACATGAGAATGACACAAGTATTGGTCTTCACAAAGTTCGCTTCTTCAGTATTATGAGATATTTTTGTCAGATGTTACTATGGTATACTGAAGTATAATTACAAGCATTCCATAAGTGTCAAAGGCTTTTATTGACAATTACATTAAGTTTATGCAAAGAGTCAATAATTGCAGTGTTGACCCTTCTTTTTCAAGACCTCTGCAATCCGCCCTGGCATGCTGTCAGTTAACTTCTGAGCCACATCCTGACTGATGGCAGCCCATTGCATAATCAATGCTTGGAGTTTGTCAGAATTTGTGGGGTTTTGTTTGTCCACCCGCCTCTTGAGGATCGACCACAAGTTCTCAATGGGATTAAGGTCTGGGAAGTTTCCTGGCCATGGACCCAAAATGTCGATGTTTTGTTCCCCGAGCCACTTAGTTATCACTTTTGCCTTATGGCAAGGTGCTCCATCATGCTGAAAAAGGCATTGGTCGTCACCAAACTGTTCTTGGATGGTTTGCGAGAAGTTGCTCTCGGAGGATGTGTTGGTACCATTCTTTATTCATGGCTGTGTTCTTAGGCAAAATTGTGAGTGAGCCCACTCCCTTGGCTGAGAAGCAACCCCACACATGAATGGTCTCAGGATGCTTTACTGTTGGCATGACACAGGACTGATGGTAGCGCTCACCTTGTCTTCTCCGGACAAGGTGTTTTCCGGAAGCCCCAAACAATCGGAAAGGGGATTCATCAGAGAAAATCAGTCCTCAGCAGTCCAATCCCTGTACCTTTTGCAGAATATCAGTCTGTCCCTGATGTTTTTCCTGGAGAGAAGTGGCTTCTTTGCTGCCCTTCTTGACACCAGGCAATCCTCCAAAAGTATTCGACTCACTGTGCATGCAGATGCACTCATAACTGCCTGCTGCCATTCCTAAGCAAGCTCTGCACTGGTGGTGCCCCGATTCCGCAGCTGAATCAACTTTAGGAGACGGTCCTGGCGCTTGCTGGACTTTCTTGGGCGCCCTGACGCCTTCTTCACAACAATTGAACCTCTCTCCTTGAAGTTCTTGATGATCCGATAAATGGTTGATTTAGGTGCAATCTTACTAGCAGCAATATCCTTGCCTGTGAAGCCCTTTTTGTGCAAAGCAATGATGACGGCACGTGTTTCCTTGCAGGTAACAAGGGTTAACAGAGGAAGAACAATGATTTCAAGCACCACCCTCCTTTTAAAGCTTCCAATCTGTTATTCTAACTCAATCAGCATGACAGAGTGATCTCCAGCCTTGTCCTCATCAACACTCTCACCTGTGTTAACGAGAGAATCACTGACATGATGGCAGCTGGTCCTTTTGTGGCAGGGCTGAAATGCAGTGGAAATGTTTTTGGGGGATTAAGTTCAATTTCATGGCAAAGAGGGATTTTGGAGTATATGCAAATTGCCATCATCAAAACTGAGGCAGCAGACTTTGTGAAAATTAGTATTTGTGTCATTCTCAAAACTTTTGACCACGACTGTACATTAAAAGGTTATGACTTAGTAGGGTCAGGAGTTTTCCCTGTTCATCACAGCCCAGTTTTTCAAAAGTTTCTGATCGGATTTCAACAATCGGATAGGATTAAATGCGTAGGATAGGAGAATGAGCGTATCATTGACTTGAATGGGGACGCCCGTTCTATTCATTCTATTTATATGCATTTAATCCTATCAGATTGCCAAAATCCGATCAAAACTGGGCCATGATGGTTTGAAGAACTCCAGGTCCAGTAAAAGCATATGTCGAGAGCTGAACGTTCACTATAAAACAAAACTAACCCTCATGCCACAAGTGACTGTCAGGTTTCAAAAGCCAATTTAGGAAAACATACCTCTTCTTAGATTTTAGGTGATATGTCTACTATGATTGAACCATCTCATTTTTGGGAGATATACAGCATGAAAGATATGTTTAGATGGGAATGTGATGCATGGTGAATCTGTGTGTAGACTAATTACTGAGAACATTAACCGCCATCTTTTAATTACAAGGTTTCATCATGTAAAAAACCTACGAGCCCCCTGTAAACACCCTGTAAATACTACCACATGACAAGGTCAGCACACGCAGGAGTTGGGAATGCATTTCCAGATTACCACATTACATTTTACATTTACATTTTAGTCATTTAGCAGACGCTCTTATCCAGAGCGACTTACAGTTAGTGAGTGCATACATTTTTCATACTGATGGCATGACTAAAACAGAGGTGGATCGGTGAATCATGATCGCCTGATGAACCTTACCTAAGACTTGAAGACGTGTAACCTCGTCCTCAGGCTAATTGCTAGAGAGAGACCAGACTAGAAGACTTGCGTTTCAGTCTAAAGATCCTCATGCAGATTGAAACTCTCCGTCCTCTGAATCTGTATATTGCACCTCGAAAACACCTTAATTCAACATTAAAAACTGTCTTTCCTCTGTCCTCTGTGTTGGACATGAGCTTGGAGGCACTACTTTTCTGGGAACTTCCCTATCTCTCTCTCACTCTCTAAACTGGAGCTCCATCACCTGGCCATTAGGCCCTGAGGAAACTATCTAGGAGCAACTGTCAACTTGGCTTTTCCACTTCTGTCTGATTTGAAAACTGCTAAAAGCTTCCATTGCCAAGAGTTAGCAGTCGAGAGTCATTTGTGTCAGCGTTGTTCCAGGAGACAAATATATCTGTCTGCTGAGTACTGCTGTAATTTTAAAAGACGGTGTGGGAAAATGAGGCTATGGGGAACATTTGACAGTTTAATTTGAACACCACCCTCAATAAGTATGTTACTTAGAGAAAGAGAAAAATATAGAGGTAGAGAGAAATAGAGAAACAGAGAGGGAAGGGCACCTTGAGAGATTTACAATCCTCTGTTTCCTGACCTCTCTCACTGTACCTGGGACAGGAAAGGAAAGCCTTCTGACACACACCCCCGTCACATCTGCTTCCTGAGCATTGGGGACGTTGCATGAACATTCATGTGTCCAGTTTTCTGTGGTTAGGATAATATTCCATCAACATCCCACCAAACATACACAGGACATGGTTGCCATGTTCTCAGAATATAAGATGTGAATGTTCTAGACACGTTTCATGTATATATGTCTCCCCCACTTCTAAAACCAAAGTTGCGCCCCTGTCTCTAGGGCATGTGCTTATTGGGTCAGTATAGTTAGGCCCTGTCCAGAAGAAACCCTAAGCCCTCCTCCCTAGGCACTTGTGTAGATCTGAAATAACTTGATAGGTGTAAGCAATAGGGTGAATGCACTTTGAAGTAAATCTCAGCTCTGTTTAAAAGTACACTCAATTAAAATGTTTATTGATCATAGTGATTAATGAGTATTATTAAAAATCGTTAATATGCCCCACCAAAATTAGACAACTCTACAGACAGCTCTTAAATTGTTGAAATAAGTAAATCATCAATGACGAGAGAATAGTCAAATTAATTGACAACTGACACAGACATGGTGGCGTCGCAGGAAGCTCTGAATGCTGTGAACCAAGAGGTTGTGAGTTCAAGTCCCAGATGAGGACACACTGTGTGTGAGTATCCCTAACCTTGCCAACAGACAAAAAGAGCCTTGGTAATAATGCGTGATGTGTATTAGCATTTTTTGGAACCATCCGGCGACGTCCTGACAACTAATACACAGAAATATTCTTGCAACCTTCCCATGAAACGTGTCTAGAACATTAATATCTTACATTCTGAGAACATGGCAACCACGTTCTGTGTATGTTTGATGTGACGTTGATGGAATATTCTCCTAACCCTCAGAAAACTGGACACGTCATGTTCATGCAACGTCCCATAAAAAACATCTAGAACATTAATGTTGTATATTCTAGATAAGTTCTGCTTGACATTAAGGGAATGTTCTCCTAACATTGACACCACAACATGCTAAAAAGGTTATCCGAAGGTTTTTGCTAACATAGATAGAATGTTCTCCTAACTAACGGAAAGCTGGACACTCAAGCATTAGGGGAACGTTACGGTAACATTACAAAAACGTTCTCTCTCCCTAGTATTGTTAGCTGGGTAGTCTGCACTGACCTCAGATCTGTTACATTTACATAATTTAGCAGACGCTCTTATCCAGAGCGACTTAAAAATTGGTGCATTCAACTTATGATAGCAAGTGGGACAACCACTTTTTTTCTTTTTTAAATAATTGCCAATTGTTACATGTGCTTATATTAGCAAACGTCTACAATGATAGTCAGAGGGGCTTAGCACAAACAAATCTTGAACCTGGCTATCATCTTCTAGATTTAGACTAAGATAATATACTCTGTATCTATTTAAATGGCTATTCTGTATTTACACTGAACAAAAATATAAAAGCAACATGTAGAGTGTTGGTCCCATGTTTCATGAGCTGAAATAAAAGATCCCAGACATTTTACATACGCACAAAAAGCTTATTTCTCTCAAGTTTTCAAGTTTACATCCCTGTTAGTGAGCATTTCTCCTTTGCCAAGATAATCTATCCATCTGACAGGTGTGGCATATCAAGAAGCTGATTAAACAGCATGATCCTTACACAGGTGCACCTTGTGCTGGGGACAATAAAATGCCACTCTAAAATGTGCAGTTTTGTCACAACACAATGCCACAGATGTCTCAAATTTTGAGGGAGCGTGCAATTGGCATGATGACTGCAGGAATGTCCAGAGCTGTTGCCAGAGAATTGAATGTTCATTTCTCTACCATAAGCCACCTCCAACGTTGTTTTAGAGAATTTGGCAGTACGTCCAACCGGCCTCACAACTGCAGACCACGTGTAATCACACCAGCCCAGGACCTCCACATCCGGCTTCCTCACCTTCAGGATCGGCTGAGACCAGCCACCCGGACAGCTGATGAAACTGAGGAGTATTTCTGTCTGTAATAAAGCCCTTTTGTGGGGAAAAACTAATTCTGATTGGCTGGGCCTGGCTCCCCAGTGGGTGGCCCTGTCTCCCAATCTATCATGTGAAATCCATAGATTAGGGCCTGATTAATTTATTTCAATTGACTGATTTCCTTATATGAACTGTAACTTAGTAAAATCGTTGAAATTGTTGCATGTTGCGTTTATATTTTTGTTCAGTATATTTAAATGGCTATTCTGTTTAGACCCACATTGGATCACCCTGTATCTATTTGATCATACAGAGGAGCAACCACACCTTAATTGTATTCATCCCTATCAACTGTAGAGGCCCAACTTATCAACTAGTGATAAAGGTCTGGCAGAGGAACTGGACCCTCAGGAGAGACTCCTCCATGTAAACCATTCCCTGCGGTGGAGTCTGATTGGTTCACAATGTGTGATGCCTGGTCTGCCCACCAATACCATGAGAGAACAGACAGTAACAACCAGAGGAGACTACAATGCGGAGCTGGTAAGAATCAACACGTGCACACACACACATACGCATGAACACACTACCTGAAACTGTAAGTCCTTATCCCTCTCTCTCTCTCTGATAACAGCCGTTGTCTCCTCTCCAGCACATAGCAACTACTGCTGTGTGTGCACAACTTTCTCACACACACCGTATCCTATCAGTAGGCTGGCTGGGACTTTAGCATTACAACGTCACTGTGAGTGGATGGTAAATACAGGATGTTAACCAGCTCAGTTCTCTGTAGTCAACTACTGTATCCAACTACCCCCATCACCAACCATGATATCTAGATATTACTATAGGACTATATACAATATAATATACTATATACAATATAATATACTATATTACTGCTTTGGCAGAGCCTATTACACTCAAATAATTGTCTCTAAACGTGATCCAGTTGAGTGTATACACACTGCTGTTTACCAGCGTGGTTGAAAGATTGTAAGGCTTGTTTACCAACTTGTTAACCAAGGAGACAAGCAAACACACAAGGAAGCACAGAAAACACAACTTCAAGTTCCTAGTCTATTAAATACATATAAAGGTTAAAGAGTGACTGCACTTCCTGATTTGGCCTGGTTTTAGATTTGGTTCATCACGAAAGTTAGCGGCCACGAATGAATTCAAAAGTGAGTTGGTTTGGGGTGTGGTTTGATGTTGTTGTCTCTTGTGTGTGTTCACAGGTGGGAAGAGATAGACAAATTATTTAGCCAATTAGCTTTAGCCGGCTGGTGTGCGACCTTGGCAAATTTGGTTTGACATTGGATAGCTTCCGGGGCTAGTTAGGGACCGTCAATAAATTGCACAATGTTAAATGAGACAATATTTTCATGTTGCACACCTTTTAGTTTTCTCATTAAATGCTTTCAATATTTGTACATTAATTTCTACAATTTATAGCTGGTTTGAGGTTTTTAAGTCATTGAAATTTGAATATATTGTTCCATGTACATTGTGTAAATTACAGATGGTCCCTAACTAGCCCCATTTGGATATACATTTACATTTACATTTTAGTCATTTAGCAGACGCTCTTATCCAGAGCGACTTACAATTAGTGAGTGCATACATTATTATTATATATATCTTTTTTTTTTCATACTGGCCCCCCGTGGGAATCGAACCCACAACCCTGGCGTTGCAAACGCCATGCTCTACCAACTGAGCTACACCCTGCCGGCCATTCCATACCCTACCCTGGACGACGCTGGGCCAATTGTGCGCCGCCCCATGGGATATCCAATGTCAACCTAAATTTACCACGGGCATTACGATTGTGACACGTGCAGCTGCACTACGAATTGACGATTACTTGTGTGCTGCCAACTGTCGGCATGTGGGAAGGATTGAAACAAACCCAACCTTCATTTACGTTGTGATGCAGTCACGACCACAAGTCTCACAAAACTCAGTGTTGGATGAGACTGAAATTATCCTATTTACACTTTGTAGTCAATTTTGATAGGAGATAAATGTTTCTGACTCATATCGATGCCATATAGACTGTTTTCTAAATGAGCAGTTGATTTTTAGGGGCAGTTGCTCTTTAAATTCATAATATAACTGCCTTGTTGCAGGAGAGAGAGTTCTCACAGATATGGACACCGCAGGGTAATGGCAGATACGGAGACATCTGTATTCAACATGGTGACAGCACATGTACTGTAGTAATGTACCATAGTGGGCAGGGAGGGACAGATTCACACTGCCCACAGCTGCCCTCTTTAACTGCTAGGAGGGCCAGCCCATGATATATCATTGAAGCACCACAATCTTTTCTCAGAACTCCCTCTGCCTCCATTTTCCTATGGGAACACAGTACTGACTCACATATGGTTCAAGCCCGAAGGACAACCCCAATTCGAATGAGCTAACACATAGTGATATAATATAATATTAATACCATAGTAATACATAGTAAATAAGA
Source organism: Coregonus clupeaformis (assembly GCF_020615455.1). NCBI lineage: Eukaryota > Metazoa > Chordata > Actinopteri > Salmoniformes > Salmonidae > Coregonus > Coregonus clupeaformis. Next base: position 13,038,184 of record NC_059201.1, on the reverse strand, counting down.
CACTGTTATCAACTGAAGAAATACATAGTACACAACATGCTGTATACTAGCTGTCCTTTTTATGGGCAGAATGAATCTCAGTGGTGGAAAAAGTACCCAATTGGCATACTTGAGTAAAAGTAAAGATATGTTAATACAAAATGATTCAAGTAAAAGTGAAAGTCACACAGTAAAATACTACTTGAGTAAAAGTCTAAAAGTATCTGGTTTAAAATATGCTTAAAATATTACAAGTAATAGTACATGCTAAAATATACTAAGTATCAAAAGTAAAAGTAAATGCTATAAATCATTTCAAATTCCTTAAGCAAACCTGACGGCACAATTTTGTTGTTTTAAAAATGTACGGATAGCGTTGGGCACACTCCAACACTGACATAATTTACAAATGAAGCATTTGTGTTTAGTGAGCCCGCCAGATCAGAGGCAGTAGAGATGATCATGTGCTCTCTTGATAAGTGCGTGAATCTGACCATTTTCCTGTCCTGCTAAGCATTGAAAATGTACTTTTGGGCGTCAGGGAAAATGTATGGAGTAAAAAGTATATATTTTCTTTACGAATGTAGTGGAGTAAAAGTAAAAGTTGTTAAAAATAGAAATAGTAAAGTACAGATATCCCCAAAAACAACTTAAGTAGTACTTTAACGTATTTTTACGTAGTTACTTTACACCACTGTCTCTTCCTCATTTAGGACTGTAGGGCGTAGTATAACCTTGCTTCTCTGATTGTTAGAACTTTCAGTTCCACCTAAACCTCAACTAGAGAAGAAGAGGTGTAACAGTAACTGTACAAAATCATTTCCCTGTCTTTCCCCTGAAGAATGGCTTTGTCCACTGGAACATTTTTAGACTTTTGAGGGGAAATTTATAAATATATAGGGATTGTTTGTAAAGAGAAGAGTAGAGTGGAATATTACAAACCGTTATTAGGAGGGATAAAGTTCCCACGCTACTAAACACACTGCCACCCTCTGCCCTGAGAGAGAGCGAGAGAGGGGGTGGAGAGGGAGAGAGAGGGGTGGAGAGGGAGGGAGAGGGGGTAGAGAGGGAGGGAGAGGGGGTAGAGAGGGAGGGAGAGGGGGTAGAGAGGGACGGAGAGGGGGTAGAGAGGGAGGGAGAGAGGGAGAGAGAGGGGGGTAGAGAGGGAGGGAGAGGGGTAGAGAGGGACGGAGAGGGGGTAGAGAGGGAGGGAGAGAGGGAGAGAGAGGGGGTAGAGAGGGAGGGAGAGGGGGTAGAGAGGGAGGGAGAGGGGGGTAGAGAGGGACGGAGAGGTGGTAGAGAGGGAGGGAGAGGGGGTAGAGAGGGAGGGAGAGGGGGTAGAGAGGGAGGGAGAGGTGGTAGAGAGGGACGGAGAGGGGTAGAGAGGGAGGGAGAGGGGGTAGAGAGGGAGGGAGAGGGGGTAGAGAGGGACGGAGAGGGGGGTAGAGAGGGACGGAGAGGTGGTAGAGAGGGAGGGAGAGGGGGTAGAGAGGGAGGGAGAGGGGTAGAGAGGGAGGGAGAGGGGGGTAGAGAGGGACGGAGAGGTGGTAGAGAGGGAGGGAGAGGGGGTAGAGAGGGACGGAGAGGTGGTAGAGAGGGAGGGAGAGGGGGTAGAGAGGGAGGGAGAGGGGGTAGAGAGGGAGGGAGAGGGGGTAGAGAGGGACGGAGAGGTGGTAGAGAGGGAGGGAGAGGGGGTAGAGAGGGACGGAGAGGTGGTAGAGAGGGAGGGAGAGGGGGTAGAGAGGGAGGGAGAGGGGGAGGGAGAGGGGGGAGAGAGGTAGTGAGAGGGGGGAGAGAGGGAGGGAAAGAGGGTAGAGAGCGAGGGAGAGAGGGTAGAGAGGGAGGCAGGAAAATGGTTGGGAGTGGTAACCATGAAAGCTGGAAGCTCCCAACAACTTTCCAGTCCTCTGGAGGAGGTTTCCAGCAGCACTCTGTGTCTGTGATTCCCACCACCACTCTGCAATCAGGCCTGCACAAAATCTGCCATTACCTCACTTGCCATGCTGAACTCAGTGAGTGTGTGAACTCATGTGTGAGGAAGAGATAGGGAACTTTCTAATTGACACTGTGGCAAATAGACAAATAGAGAGAGAAACCATATACAGTAGGTAGAGACTGACTGAACTGAGGGAAGCCTGACAGAGTGAGAAACTACTACCATAGGCTGAAAACACAGGGAAGGGCTCTCGTTGGCCATGAACGTGTAAAAGAGAGAAGAATAGAGAAAGGGACAGAGAGAGAGAGAGAGATAGAAAGAGGACGTGGAAAGAGGGTAGAGATAGCCCCAACCTCAGAGGAGCAATGCGGCCGTCAGTCCATGTCAAAATATTATTTATTCTGGCACATTGAAAGGGGATTAGGTTGGGGATTAGGTGTGAGCATGCTGGTCCTCTCCCTTGCTGGGCTGGTCCCAAATGGCACCCTCTCTCTCTCTCTCTCTCTCAAAGTAGTTCACTATGTATGGAATAGGGTGCCAATTGGGATGCATCCCTGGGTTCACCCACTTCTGTGTTCACATCCAAAAACCTGACCTATTTAGTTCAATCCATGTGTTCACAGACAAAAACCTGATCTGCCGGCTCCCACATACCGCACAAATCCTGGTATGCACAAGCCTGAGACACTGTGTAGACAACCAGGGTACTACTACAACTCGACGGTCTTAACACCTGCTGATTAGAAAGATGCAACATGGGAAAAGGAAAGCCGGTCGCCACGTCTGTCATCATGGCTTTTGACTGAATGTTGAAATGTAGATGTTTAGAATATTAACTGAGCTTAGCCAGTGAAACATTCCTGTCTCAATCAAAAACAACATCTAAAAGTGTATGAATGGCAGAGGTTGATGAGAACACTCAAACAGTTCCTTTATAGTTCCTTTCTGTCATCAAGTGACATGGTCATAAAGCACATGGGTGAGAGAGAACAGAACATAAAAAAATACTAAGAACTGGAACAAATGGAACTGTGAAGAAGAAGAATCAGAACTACCAGGCAGTGGCTGGAATTCATGAAGGTTCCGGCAATACAAGCCACAAAGAGACAGCAGCATTCCAACACCTTGATGATGTTTGCTCTCCTAAAGACCATGAATGGGAGGACAAAGATGTGACAAAACATTACAAGTACCAGAGGCCACCAGTGTCTGACCCTGAGGACTGACCCTGCTGGTAGACAGAAAGACACACACAGTAAATCACAGACAACTGGGGAAACTTGAGTCATCAGCTACAGTAGGATAAGAAGTAGGTTCCTACAGTTGGCCATTTTAACTCTTAGTGACCTCATATGAGCCCATTCTGACATCCCTCTGGTCTATATGTGAGAGATTGAATATACAAATGACAATATTGGAAAAATAATGTCTTGGCAATGCTTTCCTGAATTGACAAATGAAGCTATGTCTATGTGGGATGTAGGATAAAGGTTGCATAATTAGAAACTGAGTTAAAAGATAGGCTACAGTTGGTCATAGGAATAAGCTACTGACTATACACTACAATGCCATGCAAAGAAGATTATTACTCAGCTTCAGATTTACATCATGTCGGGATAAGGATAAAAGTTAATGATTAAGAACCTGTTGACAGTATATTTAGCCTACATTGTAGTCTACAGTGTATCCCATAATGTATCCTACGAAATATAACAAATAAATCATAACATGTTTGTAGTTGGTGTTGACTGCATTTATGGAAATTATGGCAAGTTTGATTGGTTGAGTTTGAGCTATCTAAATAAAGAGTTATAATAGAAAGACATCTTACCCTGAAACGTCTTTGTTTCCATCGCTTGTTTGCATGTGATTAGAGTTATTCCACTGTAATGTATTCCAAAAAAACTAAAACGTTTTTAGAACGAGGAAACAAGTAATCTATAATCGTCTCTCGTCATTCATAGACTGTCAACTCAAAACAGTCCCGATTAAAAAAGAAGAAACTACTTTTTCCGCTTATAATAAAACAGGTCGTCAATGACAAACGTTCACTTTGAATCACCAATATTTACATACATAACGCATCGCCTAGCTTTGTTTTTAACCATCAAGTTTTTACACTTCTTTTTTCTGTGGCTACTGTTGTTTCACGGATTGATGCCTCACGGAACACAGACTATGGTAAACTGTGGAGTTGTATATCGCCGCTCTAAACACCGCCCATAAACAGTGTATGGGTTTGTGTGTGTGTGTTTGACCGAAGTGGTTATTTTTTTACAGTGAGATAATACAGTACCGTGCACACTACGGGAAATTACATTCGTAACTATCCTACAGGAAGTGTAGTCATCGGTGTGATTTCTAATCTGCTCTTTACCCTGATTTTCTCTTTTGAATAGTAAATTATATTCACCACTGGAAGCTAATCTACACCATCTAAAAAAGGAAGATTAATAACGGATAATACACTTTCCATATTGCTACTGAATTTAAGCGTGACTGTCAGTCCTAATGAAAGCCATGTTTATAATAGGCAAACATGTGACTTCATTTGTATGTTGGGGGAAATATGACTATGTAAAGCTTTTACAAAGGTTTAATTCTATCCCAATACATATGACACCACATCTGACAGTTACTGAAACGTGGAATGATAGGCTACATTGTATCATAACTACCGGTGTGTATCTTGACCTGGACTTTTGATTTACAGCACACGTGCAAGTGCACTTGGCTCAGAGCTACAATAACCTCCGCAGAGTCCCAGCCTTAACAAAGCGAAAATCCATCTTAACTCCTCCTCCACATTTACTGAATTGGTTGAACAGTGCAGAGGAAAGAACCTCCGGCGACAGTTTTTTTCATCTCTTAAAGACCAGTATGTAGGGCAGGGATCATCAACTAGATTCAGCCACGGGACGATTTCTTCTTGAGCGGATGGTCGGGGAACCGGAAGATAATTACAAATAATATGTAGACTGCAAATTGACCGCAAGAAGCCCAAACAGATCTAATATTTGACTAAAACAATCATTTCAAACCTTGCTGACATTTGTATACGATCACGTCTCTCTCAAAGAAAAAGTAAATAAAATAATAATAAATATATATATTTGAATCTTGAATCTGTTGTCTTGCCCATTCACCCTCTGAATGGCACACATACACAATCCATGTCACAATTGTCTCCAGGCTTGAAAATCCTTCTTTAACCTGTCTCCTCCCCTTCACCTACACTAATTGAAGTGGATTTAACAAGTGACATCAATAAGGGATCATAGCTTTAAGGTGGATCCACCTGGCCAGTATGTAATGGAAAGAGCAGGTGTTCCTAATGTTTTGTACACTCGGTGTACTATATACACTACCGGTCAAAAGTTTTAGAACACCTACTCATGAAAGAACTCACATGGAATCATGTAGTAACCAAGAAGTGTTAAACAATTCAAAATATGTTATATTTGAGATTCTTCAAAGTAGCCACCCCTTTGCCTTGATGACAGCTTTGCACACTCTTGGCATTCTCTCAAACAGCTTCATGAGGTGGTCACCTGGAATGCATTTCAACTAACAGGTGTGCCTTCTTAAAAGTTAATTTGTGGAATTTCTTTCCCTCTTAATGCGTTTGAGCCAATCAGTTGTGTTGTGACAAGGTAGGGGTGGTATACAGAATATAGCCCTATTTGGTAAAAGACCAAGTCCATATTATGGCAAGAACAGCTCAAATAAGCAAAGAGAAACAACAGTACATCATTACTTTAAGACATGATGGTCAGTCAATCCAGAACATTTCAAGAACTTTGAAGGTTTCTTCAAGTGCAGTCGCAAAAACCATCATTCACTATGATGAAACTGGCTCTCATAAGGACCGCCACAGAAATGGAAGACCCAGAGTTACCTCTGCTGCAGAGGATAAGTTCATTAGAGTTACCAGCCCCAGAAATTGCAGCCCAAATAAATGCTTCAGAGTTCAAGTAACAGACACATCTCAACATCAACTGTTCAGAGGGGACTGCGTGAATCAGGCCTTCATGGTCGAATTCCCCTGTAGCTCAGTTGGTAGAGCATGGCGCTTGCAACGCCAGGGTTGTGGGTTCGTTTCCCACGGGGGGCCAGTATGAAAATGTATGCACTCACTAACTGTAAGTCGCTCTGGATAAGAGTGTCTGCTAAATGACTAAAATGTAAATGTTAAATGAATTGCTGCAACAAAAAAACACTACTAAAGGACACCAATAATAAGAAGAGACCTGCTTGGGCCAAGAAACACGAGCAATGGACATTAGACCGGTGGAAATATGTCCTTTGGTCTGGAGTCCAAATTTGAGATTTTTGGTTCCAACCGTCGTGTCTTTGTGAGACATGGTGTGGGTGAACGGATGATCTCTGCATGTGTATTTCCGACCGTAAAGCATGGAGGAGGAGGTGTTATGGTGTGGTGGTGCTTTGCTGGTGACACTGTCTGTGATTTATTTTGAATTCAAGGCACACTTAACCAGTATGGCTGCCACATCATTCTACAGTGATATGCTGGTAAACCTGGTTGAGAGAATGCCAAGAGTGTGCAAAGCTGTCATCAAGGCAAAGGGTGGCTATTTGAAGAATCTCAAATATAAAATATATTTTGATTTGTTTAACACTTTTTTGTTTACTACATTATTCCATATGTGATATTTCATAGTTTTGATGTCTTCACTATTATTCTACAATGTAGAAAATAGTAAAAATAAAGAAAAACCTTTGAATGAGTAGGTGTGTCCAAACTTTTGACTGGTAGAGTATATTGCTCAGAAAACTTGGGGGGCCAAATAAAACCACCCACGTGCCGCCAGTTGGGGAACCCTGATTTAGGGGATCTAGTTTCAGGCGTTTCTTTAATGCCTGCTACGTTAGGTTATATGTACTGTACAGGGAAATCAGTTTCTCACTCAATTGGTCTATCACTTCAAATACCACTTCAACTGGGAAGATATCAAATATACATCTCTGTTTCCAAATAAAGGGTGTAAATGATATTGCAACAGATTGTGTTCTTGCAGTGACATGTTTAGTTTTTGAGCAGGAAAAAACATTTAGTCTCGTGGTTGTACGAGGCTAGAATAAAAGTATTCAATAATAAAAAAGTAAATAAAAAAATGTTTATTTCATTTTATGCTTACTTCCTACATTAGAGTACTATAAAACAGTACACAGTATATAATGTAGAAAAAAAAAAAAATCTAAAAACTATACAAAACTGGAATAAAACAGATGTTTTTTTGTTTTTTTTAAACTTTTGCATATTTACAAAGTTCTGTAAAATTGACTGGCACTGAAAACATTGTTGGATCATACAGTGCATTCGGAAAGTATTCAGACCCCTCGACTTTTTCCACTTTTTGTTACGTTACAGACTTATTCTAAAATTGATTAAATTGTTATTTTCTCTCATCAATCTACACACTACCCCATAATGATAAAAAAGCAAAAACAGTTTTTTTGAAATGTTTCCAAATGTATATAAAAATATATATATATATCACATTTACATAAGTATTCTGACCCTTTACTCAGTACTTTGTTGATGCACCTTTGGCAGCGATTACAGCCTCGAGTCTTCTTGGGTATGCCGCTACAAGCTTGGCACACCTTTATTTGGGGGAGTTCCTCCCATTCTTCTCTGCATATCCTCTCAAGCTCTGTCAGGTTGGATGGGGAGCGTCGCTGCACAGCTATTTTCAGGTCTCTCCAGAGATGTTCTATCAGGTTCGATCGGTGCTGCAGAGATGGTTGTCCTTCTGGAAAAGTTCTCCCATCTCCACAGAGGAACGCTGGAGCTCTGTCAGAGTGACCATCGGGTTCTTGGTCACCTCCCTGACCAAGGCCCTTCTCCCCCGATTGCTCAGTTTGGCCGGGCGGCCAGCTCTAGGAAGAGTCTTGGTGGTTCCAAACTTCTTCCATTTAAGAATGATGGAGGCCACTGTGTTCTTTGGGACCTTCAATGCTGCAGACATTTTTTGGTACACTTCCCCAGATCTGTGCCTCAACACAATCCTGTCTCGGAGCTCTATGGACAATTCCTTTGACCTCATGGCTTGGTTTTTGCTTTGACATGCACTGTCAACTGTGGGACCTTATATAGACAGGTGTGTGTCTTTCCACATCATGTCCAATCAATTGAATTTACCACAGGTGGACTCCAATCAAGTTGTAGAAACATCTCAAGGATGAGCAATGGAAACAGGATGCACCTGAGCTCAATTTCGAGTCTCATAGCAAAGAGTCTGAATACTTATGTAAATAAGGTATTTCTGTTTTTGATTTTTAATTAATTTGCTAACATTTCTAAAAACCTGTTTTCACTTTGCCATCATGGGGTATTGTGTGTAGATTGATGAGGAAAACAATGTATTTAATTCATTTTAGAATAAGGCTGTAACGTTAACAAAATGTGGAAAAAGTCAAGGGGTCTGAATACTTTCCAAATGCACTGTACACTGAAGACCCCATAAGGCTGGGTTACATTTTTCAAATAAAGTTTCAAATAAAGGCATTTAGTTTATGAAATGAGATTGCTCCTAAAATGACACCCCTGTCCACTCCTCTGAGTGAGACAAAAAAAAATCAGAACTGCTGGTGTCAAATTTATGATAAAAGAGTGTGGGTACTCCCAGGGCTGTTGCGGTGACCGTATTACCGCCACACCGGCTGTCGCAAGTCAAATTCCACATGACCGTATAGTCACGGTAATTAGGCTTCTCCAAGCTCTGATGCTGCTGATGGTCATTAGTAGCCTACCAAACTTGCTAACTGCCTGGTACTCAGCACTCTATTGTCCCTCTAATCACTCGGACATCAATGCAAATGTAATATAAAAATCGAATCAAACACTTCATGAGAGCCCATGAGCTCCTGTTGCGCAACATGCAAATGTAATAAAAAAATCTAATCAAACACTTAATGAGAGCCCATGAGCTCCTGTTGCGCAACATTTCTATGCAATTGCGAGACAAAACAGAGTGATGGCCTCTATTAAAAAGAGGAGGATCCCATCAGCTTTCTATAGGCTAGGCCTACTATATTTATTTCTCAACATTCCTAATATTAATCACATTGCTTTTGTTTACAACAGGAGTATAGCCTACCTGGCTGGCATGAAAATGAACCACGGGAAGCGCGTCCTCCATTCGCTATTTAAGTGCATAGATGACATGTATTTTTTCCCCTGCCCCTGTTTCGAGACAGGTGATGATAATGGTCCATTCTAAATCAAAACAAATTTCACACATATATTATTTAGTATATGTAAAGACAAGATTAATTCAAGAATAGTCTGATGGGTGACAATATTAGACTATCACTAATATTGCAAGAAACAATCCCTTTTTTGTGTGACTTTTTCTAATCATAGTCGCACACCTCATGTAGCCTAGCCCATAGGCCTATATGTTTTGATAAGGTTTGTATCACAACTAAAGTGGCCAAATAACTTCTTAAAATTAAGCACATTAATCCGCTTTACAAGGAGTGTAGAGCCTAACTGGCATACATAAGCAGCACGTGAGTTTCAAGTTTGGGGAAGATCATTTTCACCATAAAAATGCACCTTTATCATAAAAGCATTACATGCATAATCACATTTGAGGTCACTTTTGATAATGGTGTTTTACCGCTAATGGAACATTCACGCTTATAGCCTACTGCCGTGTGCGCATTGCTGCACTGATAATGTGAAGAAATAACCTAATAGTTTATCACATTTTAAGCTAAATGTTCTGATCTGTTGCGTCAGCCTCATTGTGTAAAAACGTTTTTGGGATGCTAGTGGTTATATTAATTTGGGATCATTCGCATCCCACAACTGTCCCAGACTATGTTTGGAATATTTATTTATTGCACAGAATAGAATAGGTCAACTTTTGCACTATGGGGGATAGTAGATTGACATAGGCTAGTGCTTTTGCTGTTCGTTAGGCCAACTCATCTTGTTGGCTGACGAAAAGTAAATGTGGACAGTTCTTCCAATATCTTCAATATGCACCTCGGAATTAGATAAGGACACACACAGTTGTGTCCCCGAAGTGTCTGTCTTCACTTGTAGCCTGTGAGGAAAAACCCGATCACTTGATGGAGAGCCATGTGAGTGAGAGGTGCTTCGGGGCGCGCAGCACTCAGGGAGAAGGGCACAACGGGTACTGGCCGCAAAAGGCAAGGCATTTTTGAGGGTGCATTACGGCCACACAAAGGGGATGGCCCCGGGAAATTCAAGGCATTATCAAGTGATTGTCAAATTGTGAATGAGAGACTGAAGAAGTGTCTACAGCCTGCGCAAAAAAAACTAAGCAGAGCACATGCCTTTCAAACTACTTTTTTGCAGCCTTACAATGTATTAAAAATCAAAACATATAGCCCAACATTTGTAGAACAACTAAAGTTACATTAATAACTCTAAATTAAGCATATAGGAGTACCTATTTGTTTGTCAACCACTCAACACTGAATAGTCGCATGTGTGCACCCCTCAAATCGTTCAGAGAAAATATCCTTTCTATTTTATTCAGCTTGGTTCAATTGCATTCTTCATACTATAAAATAATATAAAACCAAATCTTGTCTGCTAAATGAACTAGTGTAGCCCACAGCCATATGGCATAGCCAGAGTATGTTATTCTGTTCTTCTGAAATAGACTACATTTTCTTCATATCATGTTTCTTTAGACCTGTCTAAAATAAATAATGGATTTATTGTGAAGGTGTAGGCTATATTACATGGATTTATTAGAATTAAAATTAAAATGTCGACATTCCAAAGGTCTGCATCAGTGGCTTGTAGGCAATGTTAATTAATGGTCAATTACCGTGAGAACGACAGTTATTTGCTTGACAATCACCGACTGACGAAATGTCATAACCGCCACAGCCCTAGGTACTCACAACTTATCTGATCTCTTACACAAGCGTTGTCAAACCTTTTCTATTAGTAAAACAAATTGGTGTGAAAACTACATTAAAAAACAAGTAAAAGTGTTTTGACACACAATTTCAGCACCTTGTATCCTTAAAATGTTATTTCATAATTGACAATAAATTAAAATGAAGTAACAAACAAAAGTTCTCTCACTCAAACGAGCATGGTCATCACCACTGGCTCACGGAATTGTCCCAGTTAGAAACACACTACATCTAGTGTTGAAGTCGCAGATTATTTGTTCAAGCCCAGCAATAACACAACCTGATTCAAGTAATCAAGGGTTGATGATTATTAGAGGAGTTGAAGCAGGTGTGTTAGTGAACTGGTAACCTGGTATGGGGCATTTTAAAGGGAAGTCTAAAATAAACACCTTTAGACCACTAACAATTACAGGACAGCGCTGCAAAACAACATAAAACCATTTGGTTAAATAACGCCTTGTCTTCTCACAATTTAGAACGTTCACAAAACTCTCTGTGTTCTAAAACAGTGACATCAACATTCCTCAGTGTTCTATCAGCCACAAGTCCACAGAGATTCCGAAGGGGATGACATCACTGGTATCCATGGGCTTGGTTACTGTACACTGTCCATTTGGGATCATCCAATGTGTAGATAGCTAGTACTACTCAGGGTTAGGGTCTGTATCAAGGCAGTGTCACTGAAGGCAGTAAAGTGTCTTTATGCGTGTCCAGGTAATGTAAAGTTGTTGTTACGTTCACTACAAGGGAGGAACAGGAACAGGAGGGAGCCCCAGTCCTTCAGACTGCTTAAGATGGTGGTGGTGGAGCTCAGCTTTACAGATGGTTGACATGGCGCAGCGCAGAGAGCTGACAGCAGGGGGCTCCTCATCACCTGGAGACACACAAGATGAAGAGATATTCAGCAACTTTTGGAGGCACAACAAACATATTCCAACACAAATTACGTGACGTTAGAAACAGGCCATGGCCAGATGTAAAATACAGTGTAGTTTTAGCACAGCTGTTTCAACCAATCAAGGGCTTGATGATTAGTTGAACATGTTGATTCAGATGTGCTAGTGGTGAAACAGAGAAAGGGGTGGGAATTAGTGACTTTTTTCAATTTCCACCCCTGAATACTCCCAGTCGGTATTAGATAGAACGTCACGGCCCCCACCCGCCTGTGGGGAAAACAACCTTTTTCAAACCCTTTTTTTGTTGTCTGCTTGTTTCAGTCAATTACAAAACTACATTTAAGAAAAGTACAACACGTCTAAAGATTACTTTTCAACATTGCCTGCTCCCGAATGTTCTCACTACATAATATTGTAGGGCTTACCCCTTTTCATGACAGTGCTAGAAGCCACGTTAGTGAGTGAGGCTCCATTTCCCTACATGGGAGCGTTGCAAACCGTAGGTCGGGATTTTTGACCTAGTTACTTATAATATAAAATAATAAAATGCCATTTAGCAGACGCTTTTATCCAAAGCGACTTACAGTCATGCGTGCATACATTTTTTTATTTATTTTTTGTGTATGGGGTGGTCCCGGGGATCGAACCCACTACCTTGGCGTTACAAGCACCGTGCTCTACCAGCTGAGCTACAGAGGACCATTGAACAACAAAACAGCTTTTCAGCATGTTTTGTTTTATATTTTACAATGGGGGTCAATGGGAAAGAATGTTTGTTTTCCCCAATTTGTGGGTGTGGTCGAAGGGAATTGCTTCTTATGAATATGGACACAGTGTATAAAACAATTCTGTGAAACGACCAGGAGTCCCTCAGGAGTGGATTGAGAAACTCTGGTATGATGTCAGTCTGACTCATCTGACTGAATCATCTCCGATTCAAATTAGATGACTCATTGTCAATCTGACCCATGGTTAATTATCAGTCCTGTTGTATTTGAATGTGAAAATGTCATACAACATAATTTAGGAATTTTTAGGCAATGGGCTTTAAATCTGACTAATTCGCAATCTGATTTATGATTCATGACCACATATGGAAGTTATGGTTCATGACTACTTGTATGTGAAAATGTCATACAACATACTTTTAGGCATTTTTAGTCATTGGTCTCTTACCCAGTCCGGAAGAAGATGATTCGCTTTCGGCCAGAGAGGAGGAGTCAGCCTGGTCAGGTGACAGGCCCTCCATGAGTGGGATGGACAACTCAGAGGAAGGCACTGACGAATCATAGATCCCCGAATCCCTGGGCATTTCGGGAGGACTGGCCGAGCCGTCCCCAGCCTGGAGCGGGACCACAGGCCTCAGAGACCTCAGACCCAGAGGACCCATACCAGATGAGGCCCCCGACAGCCCCCCGATCTCCCCCTGAGAGAGGCTGGAGCTGGGCCCAGGCCCCACAGGTCCGTCCAGGGAGCCGTGGGCCAGACCGAGGTTGTGGGGGAGAGACGTGAGTAGCACATTCCTCTTCAGAGTACCCTCACTTTCTGATGGCAACTTAAACAGAACCTCGTTGAGCACCAGCCCAGAGTCAAACTTCTCCATGTGAGGTGATGATGATGATGATGAAGATGCTCCAGCAGCATCACGCTGCTTCGGAGGCGGGGCTGCGGGGGCGGGCATCAGCTGCCTCTCGAACCAATCAGGCTCCAGTGAAATGTGCTGGTGCATGTTACAGATGGCTACGTATAGAGACCGCCCTGACTTGCTCCTGAAGTAGTTCCTCTTGCTGATGTTGAGCGGCTGCGATTCGCGCTCCGGTAAACTGAGCTGTCGGGAGTGGAGGCGGCTGAACATCTGAGGGAGCTGGTCCATGAGCTTGAACTTCGGAGCCAGGCTCAGCACGGTCGGGACGTCGCTCTCGTGGGAGTAGTCGAAGTAGACGGCCATGAAGCGAGACAGGTCCTGGTCTTTCTGGCACCCCTCGCGAAGCTTCTCTGCGATCATTGCCACGGCGACGATGAAGAGCTCTGCTCCGTTGGCTGCTGCCGCTGCTGCTCCACCATCTGCACCAAGAGAAACCCAGTGGACATAAAGTCAGTGGCTTTGTGTTATCCTTACATTTTGGTAATTTAGCAGAAGATCCAAAGCATTGTTGGGGGTAACGCGTTATATATAACGTGTTAAGAGTATTCAGATGACTATTTTGTGGTAATGAGTAACCTAACACATTAGTTTGTCAATTTAAGTAATCAGTTACTTAGTTACTTTTACAATATTATTTCCCTTTTTCTTTGTTGACGCATATTTAAAATGAAAATCCCCCCAGGCTACGTCTGTTGCGCTCTTCACGTTTCTGCATGAACATTGTGGCGGGTAGTTGGCATGGTAGCTGGCATGGTAGCTGGCATGGTAGCTGGTAGATAGCTAGCGAGATGGCAGAGACAATAGCCTTTATCGTGGAAGTATTCGCATTACTTTGAATTGGTAGAGAAAAAGTACAGATGTTACTTGACTGACGATACTTGCAGGATTCACGCGCAAACACGGGATCATGGGGTTCAGGTGAGTGCCCCATTTACTGTCTGGTAATGAAGCAAACAACTTAGTTAGGTGATCAAGTTATGCTCAATTGATAAGAACAGACATTTCTCCAGCTCCTTCTTCACGATAAATATAAAGAAAAGGACAATTACACAAATAGTTTTAGATCTCTCTGGCCAGTTCATATATGTGTAAAACAGATTGGTAGCCAGTCGTATTTGAGCTCTCTTTTTACTGGGCCAGTTGGTTTGCATATGTATTTACTCATGTGTAAATAATTCAACAAAATCATTTATATTAAGTATTGTAAAGGAGATATTACATCTGTCATTAGTCCTTGAGTTGGTATAGCCCAGAGTTATAGATTAGGCTACGGGCGGTAAGCTATAATGCAAGCCATTCAAAGGTAGTGTGCGCCCTCTACTGGGCATAAGAATGAATGACCAACACGAGCAAGGCATCTTCAGAGGGTTTTCTGTGTTTGGTAACGCAAAAGTAATGTAACAAGTTACATTACAATGTTCCTTACTATGGAAAGTAACAAATTACTTTTAAAAGTAACGTTCCCCAACACTGATCCTGAGCGATTTACAGTCAGTGCATTTAACTAGGGTAGGTAAAACAGGTAGCGGCAGGTAGCCTAGCGGTTAAGAGCGGTTAAGAGCGGTTAAGAGCAAATCCCTGAGGGGCAAGGTGAAGAAGTCTTGAGCAAGGCAGTTAACCCCCAACAACATCAACAACTGC